>NC_091181.1:17922518-18015018 GCF_040958095.1 Procambarus clarkii | reverse complement strand
GTAATCCTGAATATATACAAACTCTCTCAAACTTGCCCAACTACATAAACTTTGACAAACTAGCACAACTCTTGCAAACTCTTAGACACTTTGAGAAACTCTTACACATATACAAATTTCAGAACATTTCACAAATGCATATCCAACTATCTTATCTTATCTTAGCCCGTTCTTATTACTATTTCCCTCTGTTCTGCTTCCAATCTCTATTATTCTTTGTAAAGTATTGTTTGAGCATCCTTCCCTTACATATCCCAACACCCCTAAATTAACCAATATACCCGCACCTAACCTTTGCTCAATTTATATTTCCTCATACTTTTCCAGCAATTTATAGGAATGTCTATTTACGATATCTACTCTTTCACAAACTTTCTTTATACATTTATAAAACGAAGTCTTCTCATTCATCTCTCTTATGTTTAAGTCCCAAGCATAGAGTCCATTTATTCATTAACCTATGTTAAGTTTTATATATTTCACTAATTAACCCAGTAAAGTTAAACATCTTGTATATATGACATATTGTATATATGATTCCTGTTGATCATTTATGTTTCGTGTTACGGCCACTTTGGACCAGTAACCGGGTTCTTGCTATTTTAACCTCTTCTTCTGTATCCTACCCCAATGCACAACTACACCCTCACCAATATATTAACATCATCACCATTATATATATATATATATATATATATATATATATATATATATATATATATATATATATATATATATATATATATATATATATATATATATATTATATTATATTAAAGTATTAGTATTTTGGAAGTAACCAGAATACAAATTATAGTGTGATCTAACGACCAATGTGAACTATAGCTCTGCCTTTCCATTCAAAAGGTTTTAATTTTATTTTTTTAAATTGTCATCTTGTTATTGTCTCTTTTTTCTTGTTTTTTACTATATATTTTATATACTCCATACTCCCTTATTCCATTTGTACACTGGCTTTGTCTGTGTCCTCTAGTGTAAACTTTATCTTTCAGTGTACCTGAGTGTACCTCTAGCTAATCTACCTCATTTTATTTTAGTGTAACTTAAGTAATTTACTAGATTGTAATTATAATATTACAGTAATAAGTTTTCGTTTTATATTGTTATTATTATTACTTACAGTGTACCTGAGAGTACTTGTAAGCAATCTACCTCATTTTTCTTTTTTTTGTTCCTTTCGTGTTTGTCTTGTATAGTCTTAGTTTATATTTATATCTTTCCCCTCTTTTATATCAAAATTTGGTTATTTTGTAATTGCCTTTTTTGCCTTGTTTTCCTACAACCAGCCTTCTTATGCAAACAAGTATAGACCCAGAACTAAACCTCTTATCCACTATCTATGACAATCATCACTTTAATGAACAAAATTGCAGATATACAGCACATGATGTGAACAACGTATTAACACATAATCACAATATCTCTGTAGTTAACTTGAATGTAAGATCTCTAAGCAAACACTTCGATGATGTTAGTGCCTTGAATGAACTGTTGACAACAAATTCTCTTTTATTATACTTACTGAAACATGGTTGAAAGAGGATACTACTCAACTCTTTAACATGCCAAACTACTCAGCAATTCACAACTGTCGACCAATTCAGAGAGGTGGTGGTACTGCTCTTTACTACCACAAAGAACTGACATGCTTAAAAGTAATTAGAACTAGAGACTGCTGTGGGGAGTATATCGTCGCCAGTTTTAGAGTCAAGGGTGCTGAGTCTGTCCTGACTGTGGGAGCAGTCTATAGAATTCCTAACACAGATGTGTCCGAATTCAACTCTAACCTTAGAAATCTAATACTAGATAACAGACTGAACAAAAACCATCTAATTATCGCAGGGGACTTTAATATTGACCACTGCGAGCCTGAAAACCCTACTGCTGCTAGTTTTCTCAACTGTATGAATTCCTGCTTCCTCATACCCTTAATCACTAGACCAACTAGAATCACTGATAGTACTGCTACGACTCTAGATCACATCTGGACCAACATAGCCTCTCCGCTTACTTCAGGGATAATCATCGATAGCACTACAGACCATTACTCCACATTTCTCCTAACATTAACAAACCACCTCTAGAGACAAGGGAGATAAGCTTTAGGCTGCACAATGAAACTGCTATAGGCAATTTTATAGCTGCTGCTGATAATGTCAACTGGGAGTCCGAATTAGGTAACATAGTGGACATCAACCTAGCAGTGCAATCTTTTCTTCAAAAAACTCTCAGCCTTTATAACACCCACTGTTCTATGCTAACGAAACAAGTCACAACTAAAAGGCTTAACAATCCTTGACTTACAAAGGGAATATTTAAATCCATTTATAATAAACATGACCTTGAGAAGAAGTATAGGTTAGGAACCGTCTCCAAAGAATTCTCAAAGAATTACTCGTTATTGCTGTCTAAAATAATTAGAAGAGCCAAAACTAAATACTACGAAGATAAATTACCCAAACAAAGGGCAACATTAAGAAAACATGGAGCACAATTTCACAAATATTGGGATCAAAGAAGATTTTAAATAACAAACCAACACTCCTGTAAAATAACGATGGTCAGCTTACAGCCTCTGATACTGCTATTGAGTTCAATAGGTTCTTTTCTTCCATTGGGTCATCCCTTGCAAATGATATTCCATCTTCCAGTACTGATGTTCAGGACTATCTTACAGGTAACGATCCACAGTTTCTGTACCTAACGCCTGCAAATTCCATTGATGTTAATGATATAATCCTTTCCCTTAAAACCAAGTCTAGTGCCCTTGAGGAGATATCAACTTTAATTTTCAAAAAAGTCTCCAGATCTTTAGCTCCTGCTATTGCATTGCTCTTCAACAAGTCACTTCAACTCCAAACCTTTCCTGATATTCTAAAAAAAAGCGAGAGTAACCCCTGTCCATAAATGTGGTGATCTCACTGATGTTAACAACTACAGACCTATATCAATCCTGCCAAACTTGTCAAAAATATTTGAAAAACTAATCTACAAGTAGCTTTACTCTTATCTAGCCAAACACAATATACTTAGCTCTTGTCAATATGGCTTCAGACCCAAAAAAAGCACTAACGATGCACTTATTAGTATGATTAACTTGATACATGCAGCTCGATAAAAATGAGTTCCCTGCTGGGTTATTTGTAGACCTGCGTAAGGCTTTTGACACTCTCAACCACCAAAACCTTATTAAATTACATCATTATGAAGTCAGAGGACACTCCCTGCAATACCTCAAATCTTACCTTACTGACAGGCTCCAGTATGTTTCTGTGAATAATTCAATTTCTCCCACCCTACCCATCAACATTGGTGTTCCTCAGGGCAGCATACTTGGCCCTCTCCTCTTTCTCATCTACATTAATGACCTTCCAAATGCCTCCCAACACCTCAAACCAATTCTATTTGCTGACGACACAACCTTCATTTACTCCAATCCTGACCCTCCTTGCTTTAAATGTCACGGTGAATACTGAGCTAAATAATGTCCATCTTTCGCGAACTGCCAACAAACTCACACTCAACATTGATAAAACTTTCTATATTTTGTTTGGCAATAAATCCTCAAATCAAATAAACCTCAGGATAAACAATACCCAAATTTGCAACTTAGATGGCAAATTCCTTGGCGTTCTCATTGACCAGAAGCTGAATTTCCAGGGACACATTCTAAATGTATAAAAAAAGTTTCAAAAACTGTTGGCATTCTTTCTAAGATCAGATATTATGTATCTCGCCCTGCCCTGGTGACACTATTACTCTCTCATCTATCCTTATCTCAACTATGGTATTTGTCCTTGGGGTTCTACTACCCAAAATAATTTACGTCCTCTAATTACTCAACACAAAGCTGCTGTTAGGACAATATCCAACTCTAGCCCCAGACATCACTCGGTACCCTTATTCAAATCTCTGAATATGTTAGATATTAAGTCACTGCACATTCTTTTATGTGTATTGTATATATTTATAAATAAAAAGCTGCACTGTAATGTCAATCCTGACCTTAAAAGCTTCATTGAAGGTTGTAACAGAACCCATGAGCATCACACCAGAAACAAATACCTTTTTGATATTCCAAGAGTATGACTTAATCAAACTAGAAATGATCTACAAATCAAGGGACCCAGAATGTGGAATGACCTTCCCAACCATGTTAAAGACAGTACCTCTCCCAACCAGTTTAAGATAAAAACTAAGCACTACCTAATTAACTCCCTGTAACCAACCTTACCCCTATAATGTCAACCCATGTCTGCTATTTTTCAACAATGCTGTTTGTCGACCAAATTGTATTTTTTGCTGTTTTTCTGCCATGTTCCCCCTTTTTTATTCTTATAATTTCTCAACACATTTTATACTTTAATCTCAATTAGTATTAAGTCTTAGTCTTTAGTAGTTTTCCTGCCCGAAACGCTTTGCGTAATAGTGGCTTTAGGCATTTTATGTATTAGCTCTATCTATAAATTCATCAATATTTGTATCACACCTTGTATGTATGTACTTTACCTGAATAAACATTTGAATTTGAATTTGAATTTGAATTACTACACATATTTACAAAGTGTCTCTTTCACTCAGGTCACAATACATCGGCAGTGTTCATCAAATCCCGGTGAATCCACTTTCCAGGTACTCGTCGTCCACACCTAATGGCAAACACCGGCGAGTTCACCTTCTTCAACATGGACCAGTTCGCACACATCGTATCTTCACGATGTGTCAATATCCCACCACCGCTCTCCAGCTACACACTGACAGAGGGTTTCAACAACACGCTGACAAGGGTCTCACGCAATCACATACAGGGGTAGCTAGCACCCTGGCAGAAGTCTCTAGTAGCTCGCTAGCAGCACTTCTCAACAGACGCACCACTGTGTAGAAACTTGTGTAAGGAATCGTTCAGGACCCTGTATACCACTTATGTAAGACCAATCCTGAAGTATGCAACTCCAGCCTGGAGTCCATACCTAGTTAAACACAAGACGAAGTTAGAGAAGATTCAGAGGTATGCCACCAGACTGGTCCCGGAACTGAGAGGAATGAGTTACGAGGAAAGGCAATGGGTGCTGAACCTCACAATCCTGGAAAACAGAAGAGTAAGGGGAGACATGATAACCACCTACAAAATTCTCAGGGGAATTGACAGGGTGGACAAAGACAAACTCTTCAGCACGGGTGGAACACGAACAAGGGGACACAGGCGGAAACTTATTATCCAGATTTGCCACAGAGACGTTAGAAAGAATTTTTTCAGTGTCAGGGTAGTTAACAAATGGCATGCATTAGGTAGTGTTGTGGTGGAGGCTGACTCCATACACAGTTTCAAATGTAGATATGATAGAGCCCAATAGGCTCAGGAATCTGTACACCAGTTAATTGACAGTTGAGAGGCGGGACCAAAGAGCCAGAGCTCAACCCCCGCAAACACAACTAGGTGAGTACAACTAGATGAGTACTGTCGTCCCGTAACTCTTCCTGGCCAATGCCGGGTACGTCAACCTATAGGACACTGCATAAATCAGCAGCTAACACACTGACATGACCGACGGCGGTCACTTTGTCCTCTCACAGAACCATGTCAAGAGTTCTAGGAGTGCCCAAGGTGAACTGTTCCCCTCGACGCAATCGCCTCCTTATGTCACCTTTGGGATCATAAAATGCCATTAGCTGGACAGACAGTATACTGGGTGACCCGATGATAACTCCTTTTCACTGGGGAATTGACATTGTAAATTGTAGCCACACCCTAGATGTAGTGGATCTCGATACGCCACCCACCAGAAGTCATCATCATCGACCTCCTCTTCTAACTGAGGCAGGAAACTGGGCCTTTCACCGATACCACGCCACCACCAAGAGATGGCATTGTCTGTGTAGTACCCAATACCAGGGAGTCGGAGTGCAGACCACTAAATGACACTTAAATTGCCACTCCATACTCCAGCGACGGTGTCGATACCGTAACATTCGTCAATCGATCAATGTCTCAATAATTTGTTTATTTCAATGGTTGATTTCTCATATGGAGGTTTATTCATTTCGAGTGTTATTTGTTAAAGATGGGGTGTTTAAGCATTTCTAAGGATTTTGTTTATATGTAGCTGGTGTAATTTTTTTTTTGAGATATATACAAGAGTTGTTACATTCTTGTACAGCCACTAGTACGCGTAGCGTTTCGGGCAAGTCCTTAATCCTATGGTCCCTGGAATACGATCCCCTGCCGCGAAGAATCGTTTTTTCATCCAAGTACACATTTTACTGTTGCGTTAAACAGAGGCTACAGTTAAGGAATTGCGCCCAGTAAATCCTCCCCGGCCAGGATACGAACCCATGACATAGCGCTCGCGGAACGCCAGGCGAGTGTTTTACCACTACACCACGGAGACTGCTTTAATTAGCGTAGCTGGTCTTGCGACGTGTTATTGTTATGCTTTACGAAAGACTTGAGAGCTCCTCAGTGTTTCCAAGTAAACATTGTTCCAAGTTAATGATATCCTAGGCAGACTAGGTAATGCTATCCTAGGCAGACCAGGTAATGCTATCCTAGGCAGACCAAGCAATGCAGCGAGGCCAAAGTAATATGCTGTCCTATGCAGCCCAAACAATTCAATAGCAACCACACGAAACTAATCGTATCGTAGCCAAACAAAATAATGCTTATGCTACCCAGCCCAGATTAATGATATCACATCCAGACCAAATTCATGCTATCCAAGCTGGACAACATTAATGATATTCTAGCAAGTCTAAATCAATGCTATCCTAGGCTGAAGAAGTAAAGCTGTACAATCCAAGCTAAGATATATGCAATCCAACACACACAAAGTAATGATATCTTAGCTGAACCAAATTAATGTTATCGTAACCAGACAAAATTCAAGCTATTCCAGCCAGAGCAGGTAATGCTGTCCTAGCTTGATCAGAGCAAACATTCACCCTGGACACAAGACAGAAACATTCACCCTGGACACAAGACAGAAACATTCACCCTGGACACAAACAAAACATTCACCCTGGACACAAACAAAACATTCACCCTGGAAACAAACAAAACATTCACCCTGGACACAAACAAAACATTCACCCTGGACACAAACAAAACATTCACCCTGGACACAAACAAAACATTCACCCTGGACACAAACAAAACATTCACCCTGGCCACAAACAAAACATTCACCCTGGACACAAACAAAACATTCACCCTGGACACAAACTAAACATTCACCCTGGACACAAACAAAGCATTCACCCTGGACACAAACAAAGCATTCACCCTGGACACAAACTAAACATTCACCCTGGACACAAACAAAACATTCATCCTGGACTCAAACAAAACATTCACCCTGGACACAAACTAAACATACACCCTGGACACAAATTAAACATTCACTCTGGACACAAACAAAACATTTACCCTGGACACAAACAAAACATTCTCCCTGGACACAAAACATTCACCCTGGACACAGACAAAACATTCATCCTGGGCACAAGCAAAACATTCACCCTGGACACAAACAAAACATTCACCCTGGACACAAACTAAACATTCACCCTCGACACAAACAAAACATTCATCCTGGACACAAACAAAACATTCACCCTGGACACAAAACATTCACCCTGGACACAAACAAAACATTCACCCTGGACTCAAACAAAACATTCACCCTGGACTCAAACAAAACATTCACCCTGGACACAAACAAAACATTCTCCCTGGACACAAAACATTCACCCTGGACACAGACAAAACATTCATCCTGGGCACAAACAAAACATTCACCCTGGACACAAACTAAACATTCACCCTGGACACAAACTAAACATTCACCCTGGACACAAACAAAACATTCATCCTGGACACAAACAAAACATTCACCCTGGGCACAAACAAAACATTCATCCTGGACACAAACAAAACATTCACCTTGGACACAAACAAAACAGTCACCCTGGACACAAACAAAACATTCATCCTGGACTCAAACAAAACATTCACCCTGGACACAAACAAAACATTCACCTTGGACACAAACAAAACATTCACTCTGGACACAAACAAAACATTCACCTTGGACACAAACAAAACATTCATCCTGGACACAAACAAAACATTCACCCTGGACGCAAACAAAACATTCACCCTGACCACAAACAAAACATTCACCCTGGACACAAACTAAACATTCACCCTATACACAAATTAAACATTCACCCTGGACACAAACAAAACATTCATCCTGGACTCAAACAAAACATTCACCCTGGACACAAACAAAACATTTATCCTGGACACAAACAAAACATTCACCTTGGACACAAACAAAACATTCATCCTGGACACAAACAAAACATTCACCCTGGACACAAACAAAACATTCACCCTGGACACAAACAAAACATTCACCCTGGACACAAACTAAACATTCACCCTGGACACAAACAAAACATTCACCCTGGACACAAACAAAACATTCACCCTGGACACAAACAAAACATTCACTCTGGACACAAACTAAACATTCACCCTGGACACAAACAAAACATTCACCCTGGACACAAACAAAACATTCACCTTGGACACAAACAAAACATTCACCCTGGACAAGAGACAGAAACATTCACCCTGGACACAAAGAAAACATTCACCCCGGACACAAGACAGAAACATTCACCCTGGACACAAACAAAACATTCACCCTGGACACAAGACAGAAACATTGACCCTGGACACAAGACAGAAACATTCACCCTGGACACAATCAAAACATTCACCCTGGACACAAACAAAACATTCACCCCGGACACAAACAAAACATTCACCCTGGACACAAACAAAACATTCACCCTGGACACAAACAAAACATTCACCCTGGACACAAACAAAACATTCACCCTGGACACAAACAAAACATTCACCCTGGACACAAACAAAACATTCACCCTGGACACAAACAAAACCTTCACCCTGGACACAAACAAAACCTTCACCCTGGACACAAACAAAACATTCACCCTGGACACAAACAAAACATTCACCCTGGACACAAACAAAACATTCACCCTGGACACAAACAAAACATTCACCCTGGACACAAACAAAACATTCACCCTGGACACAAACAAAACATTCACCCTGGACACAAACAAAACATTCACCCTGGACACAAACAAAACATTCACCCTGGACACAAACAAAACATTCACCCTGGACACAAACAAAACATTCACCCTGGACACAAACAAAACATTCACCCTGGACACAAACAAAACATTCACCCTGGAGACAAGACAGAAAAATTCACCCTGGACACAAACAAAACATTCACCCTGGACATTAACAAAACATACACCCTGGACACAAACAAAACATTCACCCTGGACACAAACAAAACATTCACCCTGGACACAAACAAAACATTCACCCTGGACACAAACAAAACATTCACCCTGGACACAAACAAAACATTCACCCTGGACACAAACAAAACATTCACCCTGGAGACAAGACAGAAAAATTCACCCTGGACACAAACAAAGGATTCACCCTGGACACAAACAAAACATACACCCTGGACACAAACAAAACATTCACCCTGGACACAAACAAAACATTCACCCTGGACACAAACAAAACATTCACCCTGGACACAAACAAAACATTCACCCTGGACACAAACAAAACATTCACCCTGGACACAAACAAAACATTCACCCTGGACACAAACAAAACATTCACCCTGGACACAAACAAAACCTTCACCCTGGACACAAACAAAACACTCACCCTGGACACAAACAAAACATTCACCCTGGACACAAACAAAACATTCACCCTGGACACAAACAAAACATTCACCCTGGACACAAACAAAACATTCACCCTGGACACAAACAAAACATTCACCCTGGACACAAACAAAACATTCACCCTGGACACAAACAAAACATTCACCCTGGACACAAACAAAACATTCACCCTGGACACAAACAAAACTTTCACCCTGGACACAAACAAAACATTCACCCTGGACACAAACAAAACCTTCACCCTAGACACAAACAAAACATTCACCCTGGACACAAACAAAACATTCACCCTGGACACAAACAAAACATTCACCCTGGACACAAACAAAACATTCACCCTGGACACAAACAAAACATTCACCCTGGACACAAACAAAACATTCACCCTGGACACAAACAAAACATTCACCCTGGACACAAACAAAACATTCACCCTGGACACAAACAAAACATTCACCCTGGAGACAAGACAGAAAAATTCACCCTGGACACAAACAAAACATTCACCCTGGAGACAAGACAGAAAAATTCACCCTGGACACAAACAAAACATTCACCCTGGACATTAACAAAACATACACCCTGGACACAAACAAAACATTCACCCTGGACACAAACAAAACATTCACCCTGGACACAAACAAAACATTCACCCTGGACACAAACAAAACATTCACCCTGGACACAAACAAAACATTCACCCTGGACACAAACAAAGGATTCACCCTGGACACAAACAAAGGATTCACCCTGGACACAAACAAAACATTCACCCTGGACACAAACAAAACATTCACCCTGGACACAAACAAAACATTCACCCTGGACACAAACAAAACATTCACCCTGGACACAAACAAAACATTCACCCTGGACACAAACAAAACATTCACCCTGGACACAAACAAAACATTCACCCTGGACACAAACAAAACATTCACCCTGGACACAAACAAAACATTCACCCTGGACACAAACAAAACATTCACCCTGGACACAAACAAAGGATTCACCCTGGACACAAACAAAGGATTCACCCTGGACACAAACAAAACATTCACCCTGGACACAAACAAAACATTCACCCTGGACACAAACAAAACATTCACCCTGGACACAAACAAAACATTCACCCTGGACACAAACTAAACATTCACCCTGGACACAAACAAAACATTCACCCTGGACACAAACTAAACATTCACCCTGGACACAAACAAAACATTCACCCTGGACACAAACTAAACATTCACCCTGGACACAAACAAAACATTCACCCTGGACACAAACTAAACATTCACCCTGGACACAAACAAAACATTCACCCTGGACACAAGACAGAAACACTTACACTAGCGGATATATACAGTTACATCTACAATGTTCTGACTGACCTGAGAGTTGAAGCTCAAGAGGCGTGTGGTGGTGCAGTAGGGAGCGTGAGGGAGTGGTAACCCGAGGACCTGTGCCCGGTGCCACACTGGGGGAGACTAGACCTGTGCCCGGTGCCACACTGGGGGAGACTAGACCTGTGCCACACTGGGGGAGACTAGACCTGTGCCCGGTGCCACACTGGGGGAGACTAGACCTGTGCCCGGTGCCACACTGAGGGAGACTAGACCTGTGCCCAGTGCCACACTGGGGGAGACTGGCACTCAAGAACCTGGCTCACGACGCCTGGCATCGCGCCCCTCTATGTCAAGCGGCACGATGCAATGCCCTGCTCACTCTACCCCCGCCCTTCCCTCCCCCTCCTTCCCTGCCCTTCCCCCTCCTTCCCTGACCTTCACCTCTCCTACCCTCCTGCCCTGATCATGCCCCTCCTACCCTGACTTTCCCCCGTCCTGACCTGACCTTAACCCTTCCTACCCTGACCTTCCCCCTCCTATCCTGACCTTCCCCCTTCCTACCCAGCCCTTCCCCCCTTATTACCTGACCTTCCCTCACCTATCCTGACCTTCCCTCCTCTTACCCTGAACTTCCCCATCCTATCCTGATCTTCCCCCTACTACCCTGACCTTCCGCTTCCTACCCTGAACTTCCTCCTAATACCCTGACCTTGCCCCCCCTCGTACCTTTCCCTTCTCCCTCCTACCCTGACCTTCCCTGGCCTTCCCTGACCTTCCGCCTCCTACACTGACCTTCCCCGTGTTAATTCGACCTTCCACTTCCTACCCTGACCTTCCCTCTCATACTTTGACCTTCCCTGACCTTCCTCCTTTCAACCCTGACCTTCCCCCTTCCTACCCTAACCTTCCCACTCCTATCCTAATCTTTCTGCTCCTACCCTGACCTTCCCCCTTCCTACCCTGACCGTACCCCTCCTACCCTGACCTTCCCCCTTCCTACCCTAACCTTCCCCCTCCTTCCCTGACCTTCTTCCCTTCTACCCTGACCTTCCCTCTCCTACCCTGACCTTCCCCCTTCCTACCCTGACCGTACCCCTCCTTCCCTGACCTTCTTCCCTCCTACCCTGACCTTCCCCCTCTTTCTCTGACCTAGGCCCCCTCCTTCCCTAACCTTCACTCCTCTTACCCTGTCCTTCCCCTTCCTATCTTTACCTTCCCCCTCCTACCCTGACCTTCCCTCCTTCTACCCTGCCTTTCCCTCTTCTTACCCTGATCTTTCTAATCCTACCCGCTTCCTACTGTAACCTTCCCCACATCTACCCTGACCTTCCCCCTCCTACCCTGACTTTTCCCCCTCCTAACCTGACCTTCCTTTCTCATAAGCTGACCTTTCCCCTGTTACTGTTCGTACGTACCACTCGTAATATCGGGTACAGTGTTAAGTATAGTCTAGGGACACTGACTGTATCTAAATATGATATACCAGGGTGCCCCGTGATACTGTGTAAGAAAGAAAAAATATAACACCAGCTTATAAACATAGGCACAGTTTATATATATATATATTATATTATATTTAACAAACAAACTAAAGACAAGTAATATCAATACTACCCAACATGGCAATCACTTTGAATAACGCTAGTGAATCAATGGCTAGATAATTAAAACTAATATCCTTCCAGACAAAATTATGCTACATTACTAAAACAGTACAGAGCAGTTAACCGCATGTCTTCCCCAGGTGACGTCTCTCCGCTGACTGACTCTCAGACACTACCCATAACTCTTTCTCCCTCCGCCTTCAGCCAGGATGGTGGATGGTCATTAAGGACTTTTTTAAATTTTGCAGTAATTGAGAAGAGCAATCGTTCTCAAATATATCAGAATGGAAACTATAATATAATTGGCATAAATAAATAATATAAGTGAAATTATAATAAATTTATATAAGGTATATATATTGAATAAGAATGGATTATGAGGTAATCTCTGGCAACTCCACAAATAAACAGGAACCAAAATATAATCAGGAAACTCACAGCTGCTGGACGAGTGACTTAGCAACCCCCCCCCCCACCCCCCACCCCCCCTCCTACCTAACTGTGTTGCCAAAGCATATGATACATTTCAAAAATATATATACATATACAGATAAATGCAAGAATTGAAAATAGTAAGTTTTTTATCATGAATTTATGTAAGTATCCAACTAGGGATACGTAACTCCGGTGTTCTAATCCACAAGTTAGGAGGGATTATTAGCTAGAGGATCATTACTACAACACTTAACGACTGATGATTGGAAGTACATGTTTAATATACAGACTATGGTCACACATCCAGAAAAGGTCAAGGGATTAAGACCGCAGCTGCTTGGCTAAACTAATAATTCCGGGGAAGAGGACCCAGGCTTCTAGAAACAAGGTTACCACTCTAGGGATAAGGTTAATCAGATTATACCTTCCTTGAGAGGCGTGGTGAAATGTTTGAGGCCATGGCTGGCTAAAGACAGTCTGGTTGTGGGAGTGGAACTGGCAAGTCCTCTGGGTCTCCGTCTGTGGCAGCAACAAAGTGTAGCAGACAACTATGCGGGAGCCTGATGTTATCTTACCTTGAGGTTACCTTGAGGTACTTCTGGGGCTTAGCGTCCCCGCGGCCCAGTCGTCGACCAAGACCTAGATTCTGGAAGCTCTGTGTATTTCTTCGTAAGTGGGTTTGCTACGAAGGTTCCTAAGTGCGCCCTAAGAAGATGCTTAGGTGCGATTCAATAAGGTCCACTTAGGAAGAAATTTGTTGGTTCACCTGCGTGCCGATAGAGGTCACTACTGTGTTTCGTTTGGCCAATCAGAGAGCAGCAACATTCTTCATATTGAAGATTTAGCGCTGGCTTATCGGAGCTCTACTGCCTTCTATTTACGTCGAATTTTCTTATAAAATTAGTATATTTCGAAGTAAAACAATGTTTTTTCAACTTCTACAGCCAGCACCGACATTGTAGTAAACAAATATGTTACATTTGTTGTTGTCGGAAAATCCGACACCATTTAATAATATCATACAGACAGATAATAATTGCTGCTGTATTTGTGGGAACCGACCTGTGAGATTTATATTTATTTAATTTATATGAATTTATATTTACGTTAATTTATATACTTCGATAGCAATTTGTATAATGATAAGTGGACTGTATTTCTGCAATAATCTCATAATCTCACAAATCGATCCTCTACACATTAGGGGGGGTTTATATTAATTTAATTTATATATATGCAGCCAATCAAACTACAGTATTAGACTACATACATTGAAGAGGTTCCTTATCTTATTTGTACAGCAGGCCTTAGTCCACCAGGTATAACCAGGATGTAGACACCACATTTTCCCTCTTTGAGGTAGCTTCCATCACCCTGGTAACTGATGCACAAAGCATGCTTCCTCGTCTTGACCTGTCAAAAGGGCGCTAGCTGTGAAGCCAGAATCCTAGTATATGACAAGCTATATCAGAGAAAACACTGTACATGGAACCATGAAGACCTGGCTTAATTACCTTTAGTATGAGGCGATCTGGCGCTCTAACCGGGTCACCCTATCCAATGACATTAATGGCCACTAATGATAGATAAATGGGTTTCGGTAGAACACTTAACTTGAATTTGTTGACAGCGTGTTGATAATGGTACACCTTTGGTTTCCATAACACTACGTCCAAGTAAAATTAACAGGAGCCGTATTTGCTCCCGTGAGCCTCTGGTCTAATATCAACAATGGGTGCCCCTCCCTCACCCTGATGCCACTGGCCTACATTGTCCAGATGACAGTAAGTGATAGAAGGGTCACATTTACTCTACTTTAATATTGATAATTAAGTTAATTTATATGAGATGTTTTTATGATGGTAAAGTCCAAAGACTAATGTATTTAAGAATAATTCCCAGCAGAATAGCTGGTGAATTTATAATAGTATGTGGTGATGATATCCCGCTTTCTATAGACGGTAATTCCACTACAGTTACATTTTCTATGGGTAACTTGTTTATACAACACAGCTGCAATTATCTGTCTGTATGATATATTAAATGGTGTCGGATTTTCCGACATAATTCCCCAGGGGCTGCTCACGGGTCGAAGTCCTATTTAGAACAGACGAACACCGATACTCCTCCTTCGAATTATTAGATTAATTTGATGTTAGTAGTTAGTAATCACACATTTGTGCGTCTGTTCGTACAGGACGGATGTCCCGTACTAGAGTTGCAGGGGTTAGAAGTCTAATGCAATTTCATTTCCCTGTCAACTCTTGAAAGGCTAATATTCAAGCCTAATTACATATCATTTAACCCAGAAGACTGGATGTGATCAAGTACTACAGTCAAGTATGATTCAGGGACTGCAGTGAGATCAGTGACATTAGATATAACTTGAAGTTTGTTCAGGTGACTGGTCACTGGTATATAAACACTGAGGCCCATGGAATACATCTTGATTAAATAATAAATGTATCAAATCAGTCATCAGATTTATTGGGGTTTAATTTAGTTAATTGATTCAGAAGATTGAATAGCTCATCATTAAAGTAAAGTATGGTTCTGAGACTGCAGTGGGTTCAGTGACATTGGTCGCAGTGACTTGTAGCTGTTTTAGGCTACTGTTCACTGATTTGCCACTGAGGCCTCATGAACTCATCTTCAGCTTTAAATGATGATACTAACATCAACCTCTGTTGGTATAGTCAGCTGTAATCTCCTTAGTATAATGCTACTGGAGAAATATAATCAGCTGACAAATTTAGATTTCTACTGGTATTGTTTATCTGCAGGCATAGGTCTCCTCAGGCTTGATACTGGGCCTGAGAGTAATTTACCTCCTGCAGAGTTTAACATGGTTATGCCCTGATATTTAGTAGGGCTACCGATGAATCGATGGCAATAGTCTGTCCCTACAAGGAGACCGAAGTCGCTGAGGTGATCAGACTTAATATTATCTGCCAATTTTATTCCTCTATTTCTCAGGAATTTGGCTGTTGCTCTCAGACCTTGAACTAGTAGGTCTACTGGTATTTTGTCCACCACAATGGCTTGTACTCGACAGATGTACCTGCCTAAACGTACTGATGGTTGTACCACCTGGTAGACTTGAGGTCCTGCATCTGTTACAAACCCTGAGATGTTGAATGACGTCTGGGCTACAGGCTTTAATTGTAGTTCATCTGACAACTTTTTAGTGACATATGTTCTCTGGGATCCTTGGTCAAACAACCCACGGGTATGGACCTTGGCCCTCTTATTCAGGATGGTAATTTGGGCAGTAGGCAAAGTCGTATTACCTTTAGACTTCGCCGATTGGACACTCTTTGTTGGTTGCACCTTGCAGTACTGTACAGTGGTGGGAATGCTATCTTCCACCTTGGGTCTTGAATACGTTAATTTCGTATATTTGCACAGTGCTGCATGGTGCCTACCTCTTCTACACCTGTTGCAGGTGTTGAATTGGGTATCACAATAGTCTATGTTGTGTGACTTGAGACACCTTGAACATCTCCCTAATTCCTGGAGTCGCTCAATACGAGTGTCTCTGGTTGGATAATTAGCACAACAGTATGTTGAATGTTTCTTTTTGCAGAACATACATGTCCCCCAGCACGTTTGGAAGTTACCGGTTTGGGTGAACTAGTAACAGTAGGCTTGGAGGATGCTGCTGCATTGTCAGATTTTCTGCAACTTGATGTTTGAGTAATTGGTTGATGTTTATTTGGGGTAGTTGTTTTACCCTTTAATTGACTATTATTTTCTATTTCTGAAGGCTTGCAAGAGGCTTTAACTTCCTCATTTGCTCGTCTTTTCTTTATGATGGAATGTAAACCTTCAATGATGTCCTGTACTGTCAGGATGATGTTATGTTGATGTGCATATAATTCATCTAGTATATCGCTGGACAATTTTCGTTGAAGGACTACTTTGGTCATCCATTCACTAGTAGTTATATCAACCTTAAGACTGAATGTTCTTAGTAGTGACTCAAACTCCATGCTGAAGGATTGTAATGAGTCAGCAGTCTGATCAGGTTGAGGTAAATCCAGCAATTGTAGTACTAGATGTATGACAGTTTTCTCATTGCCAGCATTATCCCTAGGAAGCTGGACTGGGAAATTAGTGCTGTCGCTATTTTCATTTACATTTTCTACTACTGGTTCAGCTTCACCTCTAGCTTGGAGGCATGTTAACTTAGTAGCCTCAGGTATTGGGTTTTCAGAAACCACAGAGACTGTGGATAAATTGTCTGAGAACTGCTTAATTTCTGGTGGTATAATATTAGGTGAAGTTGTGGTGGGTGAAGCTTTACTGGGTGAAGCTTTATCCTTGTTGATTAAAGGATCTAATCTGGCTTGACATTTATTCTCAAAAAGATCCAGATCATCCATAACATTATCTACTTTATTTGATGTACTTGCTATTTGTTCTTATTCAATTATCCTGTGTAAATGTTCCAACCTGCCTTGAGTTTCTTCTTCATATTGTACTAGGTCAGACAGGAATGGTTCCACATCTTCAACTACTATGTCGTCGTCGTCGTGGACCTGATTTTGGTAAGATTTCCTATTTGCTTTCAATATATGCAATTGGGTTTGATCTGTAACAGTGGTATTTTCAACCGACGACAATTAATTACAGGCTCATATAACAACTGTTCATATTGATCAAGATCTCTTGTCAGTTGACGTTTACTTGCTACTAAAGCACGCTTTGCTTTCTGTGGATTAGTCATGGTGACTTGTTAATTGGGCACCACTGGCTCATAAATTGTGAGCAAGTACTGATGGTAGCCTAGGATAAAATTCTGCACTCACTAGGCGATAATCCTACCTCTACTAGAGGTTAGCACTTAAAATTAATACACATTATATATATATACAATCATACACACTAATGATTTGAGTGATAAACCAGTGTCCCTGGAAGTACCTTTAGGTTAGCTCTTCTATATCACCCTAGGATGGTAGAGACACTAATTAATCACTCAAAGGTGTAATGATCATAAGTAAATTATTATATATACACAACTCAACTCGAGTTGATAAAAATTACACCCAAAATAGGGTCTATACCATTCATTAATAGAGTTAGGTTGATCAATATAGTACAACTGACTATGGTAATAATGGGACTAGGATGAGCAATAATAGTTCAACTAGTCAATGGTAATTTCCCACCCTGTTGTGGGTTGGCAATTAGTAAATATTATACTGTGATCACTAGTGCAATATATATTAAATAATTCTCTATTTTGGAGAAATAATATACACAATTATTGATAATAGCCTCTTAATTAGCCTCTATAAACTTCTAATATTATCAAGAAGTATTAAATATTATTAGTGACCTCGCGAAATAAAGTCCACAAAATTCGTAGATAATTTCTCGCGAAATTTAACACCACGAAATCCGTGAACAATCTCGCAACACAGCCACTAATTTGGCTGGCTTCAATATTAGCGCTGTCATTTCACGAAATAACACGCCGCCAAATATCTGTGGGTGTGCATGAAACCGCTGACTAAGGCTGAACTGAATTGTGGGGGCTCGTGAGCTCGCGCGAGGCAACGCCGCCGACTATGACTGCTGGCTTTGTTTAAATCACACTGCACTAGTATATTTAATGAATCCACTGGTTAACTGGTTCATCCGGTACTAAGATGACCAAATGTGGGTTCAAAGGACCAAATAATCCGGTTCTGAAGGTCCAAATAATGTGGGAACCGACCTGTGAGATTTATATTTATTTAATTTATATGAATTTATATTTACGTTAATTTATATACTTCGATAGCAATTTGTATAATGATAAGTGGACTGTATTTCTGCAATAATCTCATAATCTCACAAATCGATCCTCTACACATTAGGGGGGGTTTATATTAATTTAATTTATATATATGCAGCCAATCAAACTACAGTATTAGACTACATACATTGAAGAGGTTCCTTATCTTATTTGTACAGCAGGCCTTAGTCCACCAGGTATAACCAGGATGTAGACACCACATTTTCCCTCTTTGAGGTAGCTTCCATCACCCTGGTAACTGATGCACAAAGCATGCTTCCTCGTCTTGACCTGTCAAAAGGGCGCTAGCTGTGAAGCCAGAATCCTAGTATATGACAAGCTATATCAGAGAAAACACTGTACATGGAACCATGAAGACCTGGCTTAATTACCTTTAGTATGAGGCGATCTGGCGCTCTAACCGGGTCACCCTATCCAATGACATTAATGGCCACTAATGATAGATAAATGGGTTTCGGTAGAACACTTAACTTGAATTTGTTGACATCGTGTTGATAATGGTACACCTTTGGTTTCCATAACACTACGTCCAAGTAAAATTAACAGGAGCCGTATTTGCTCCCGTGAGCCTCTGGTCAAATATCAACAATGGCTGCCCCTCCCTCACCCTGATGCCACTGGCCTACATTGTCCAGATGACAGAAAGTGATAGAAGGGTCACATTTACTCTACTTTAATATTGATCATTAAGTTAATGTATATGAGATGTTTTTATGATGGTAAAGTCCAAAGACTAATGTATTTAAGAATAATTCCCAGCAGAATAGCTGGTGAATTTATAATAGTATGTGGTGATGATATCCCATTTTCTATAGATGGTAATTCCACTACAGTTACATTTTCTTTGGGTAACTTGTTTATACAACACAGCTGCAATTATCTGTCTGTATGATATATTAAATGGTGTCGGATTTTCCGACAGTATTGTATAAACAAGTTACCCATAGAAAATGTAAATTGTAGTGGAATTTCCGTCTATAGAAAACGGGATATCATTACCACATACTATTATAAATTCACTACCTATTATGGTGGGAATTATTCTTAAATACATTAGTCTTTGGACTTTACCATCATAAAAACATCTCATATAAATTAACTTAATTATCAGAATTAAAATAGAGTAAATGTGACCCTTCTATCACTTACTGTCATCTGGACAATGTAGACCAGTAGCATCAGTGAGAAGGGAGGGGTCAGCCATTGTTATTGTTTAAGACCAGCGGCACGGGAGCAAATTCGGCTCCTGTTAATTTTACTTGGACGAAGTGTTATGGAAACCAAAGGTGTACCATCATCAACACGCTGTCAACAAATTCAAGTTAAGTGTTCTGCCGAAACCCATTTATCTTTCATTTATGGCCATTAATGTCAGTGGATATAGGGTGGGCCGGTTAGAGCACGAGATCGCCTCATACTAAAGGTAATTAAGCCCAGGTCTATATGGTTCCATGTACAGTGTTTTCTCTGATATAGCTGTCATATATTAGGATTCTGGCTTCATAGCTAGCGCCCTTTTGACAGGTCAAGACGAGGAAGTAAACTTTGTGCATCAGTTACCAGGGTGTTGGAAGCTACCTCACACGAGGAAAATGTGGTGTCTACATCCTGGTTATACCTGGTGGACTAAGGCCTGCTGTACAATAAGATAAGGAACCTCTTCAATGTATGTAGTCTATTACTGTAGTTTGATTGGCTGCATATATATAAATTTAATAGACCCCCCTAATGTGTAGAGGATCGATTTTTGAGATTATAGCAGAAATACAGTCCACTTAACATCATACCAATTGCTATCGAAGTATATAAATTAATGTAAATATAAATTCTATATATATTCATATAAATTAAATAAATATAAATCTCACAGGTCGGTTCCCACAATTGTTTACCTACGTAATTCTAAGAGATACTGTGTAGCTGTCCTTGTTGCTCGGAAGATGCGCTGACAATTATTGTATATATTTACTGAATTTATCCAAGGGCCACTAACTATCTAGTGGCCTCGAAGAGGACAGAAAGCCGGCGGCTTGTTAAAGGGCCCGCCAATTGTCTTAATGATATTTTTTAGCTGGAATTTGGCATTTACGGCTTCATCGGGTAGGCGGTTCCATGAGTTTAAAGCCCTCTTGGTGGAAAAAAACATCTGTTTTCAGTCCTACTTGAGAGAACATACTCTCCAACACTATATCTGTGATTGCCCTGTTATCAGTGACTTAATACCAAATGGTATGAGGTATTTTGAGCTCTGTAATTACTTCATACACTCAGGAATATTGGAAGATATTCTTGTGCTGCACCCAGATTTTGCCAGTGGAGGCTAATAGATCAGCATTAAGTATTTTGTTCTCTCCTAATTCCATGTATGACTGGCCATCCTGTGAGGTGAGGATGTTGGATGAGCTTGTAGCTGGTTTTTGATCTACACTGTGTGGTCCTTTATACAGAATAGGGAAGCAGCACATTGCTGTGTATACCTAAACATGTTTAAAAATACATTGTTTGAGAGGAGTCTTGTAGAAACTCGTAAGGGTAATTATAATATAATGTTTCCATGATTCAGTGCTTACCTCTTGTGAAAATTGCTTAGAGTTGTTTAGTCAGAGTTGATTTGTTTTTTGTATTGAGGCTGGTATTTTCTAAATTGATTCCATGTACAGTATGTCTAACCATCCTGTGAGATGGGAGCATTAGATAAACTTATAGCTAGTTTTTTTTTATCTACACTGTGTAATATTCCATATAGAATAGGGTAGCAGCACATTGCTGTGTATACCTAATCTTCTTAATAAAAAAAATCAGTAATAAAAATTTTAAATTATAGTTTGTATTATTACAAATACAGTACTGTATTATCCTTATTAAATCATGTTGACCATGGATCATTAAGATCTCATGTTGATATGTAATAGTCATATTTCTTTTGAACTGCTAATCCATGCTAATCATTCATTAAATTGTGCATTATGTCTCAATTTTTCACTTCCTTGGATATACTGTACAGTACAAAAAGATAGGATAAAAATAAACCAGTAATATTTCTTTCATTATATTTTTCATTTAAATAACTGCATCAATATTTTTACAGCTGACAGGATTTGTTTTACCATACAGGTGCATTATTTGTTAAAAAAAAATTTTGTTTATTGTTACACACAATGGTGCTACATAGCCTTCCCAGCTTGGTGCCTTCTTTTAATACTTACTGATTAAAAAATAAATAATAAATACATTTTATTCAGGAAAAGTACATACAGTTGATTTACAAACATAATGTTGGATTTATAGACAGAGCTAGTACATACAATACCTAAAGCCACTAATACTCATAGCATTTCGGGCAAGGTGTGGGGAAAAAAACACAGACTAAAACTTAATAGTAATCGGAATTAGGTATAAATTGTGTTGAAAGAAGGAATAAAAAATACAAAAAGGGGGGTTAACATAGCATAAATCAGCAATTGCACATGTTGGTGAACAGCGTTGTTTAAAAAATAGCAAGACATGGGTTGACATTTAGGAGGTAAGTTAGGTTACATGGAGTTAATTAGGCAGTACTTGGTTTAACTCTTAAACTGGTTGAGAGAGGTACAGCCTTTGACATGATTCGGGAGGTCATTCCACATTCTGGGTCCCTTGATTTGTAGAGCACTTCTAGTTTGGTTACACACAGCCAAATTGTGTAACAGGAAGAGGTCTTGGACACAAATTTGTTCCATGCTAAATGTAGAGGAATCAGCTGAGTATTCCTCAAATAAAATAAGTTGACTCAGCTTATAAGGTAAATAAAATAAGCATTTCTCAAATAAGTAGCTGCTTCACCTCACTGCCTTACTGCTACATAGCCTTCCTGGCATGGTGCCTTCTTTTGATAATTACTTGTTCCACACCCAAATTGTATAACAGGAAGAGGTCTTGGACCCCTACTTCCCTCTCTCTTTTTTAATAATCTATATAGTCATAATCATAGCTTTAAATATTCAATGAATAAAGTTTTTGACATTTTTACCCTTCTTACCTAACATCATTTGTGCAGCATATTTTTATTTTATGTCTCACCCAGATTTAATTTCAAAATAAAACCAAACTAAATAAATTAGAAATGGGTATGTATAGCTAATGTACACCCTTACTACTAGGTGAACAGGGCCATTTGGTGATAGTAAATGATCCCATCAGGCAGGGCTCATCACCTTCTCTCATATTTCATGTTTACCAGTGTTTATTTACTTAATAACTACGGGTATAATATCTTCCTATTATAAAACTAATTCTACTATCATCAAACACATATTTACTTCAAGTTTCAAGAAGAGAATGCATATATAACTAACATGAAGGACTCCTCTTCACTAGATTCACCAGCTATAATATTTTGGTCATGTTCCAATATCATAAATCGATCCCAGTGTTATGTAGTAGAGAAAAAATGACTTATATCCAGTTTACGTAAAGCTACGAGTGGTCGAAACTACACTTAAATCCCGGAATGAACTTACGTAGGTTTTTCCACTTAATGTAGCTACTTGAATATGGACATAGCCGCCACGAAGGCGCTAAGAGGGAAAACGTTCTTAGCTAAGAGGAAAAACCTTCGTAAGTACCTTCCTGAATCCGGCCCCAGGCCTCCTGGTTGCTGGACTGATCAACCAGGCTGTTGGACGCGGCTGCTAGCAGCCTGACGTATGAGTCACAGCCTGGTTGATCAGGTATCCTTTGGAGGTGCTTATCCAGTTCTCTCTTGAACACTGTGAGGGGTTTGCCAGTTATGCTCCTTATGTGTAGCGGAAGCGTGTTGAACAGTCTCAGGCCTCTGATGTTGATAGAGTTCTGTCTCAGAGTACCTGTTGCACCTCTGCTAATTAACTAACTCCTCTGACCTGGTCTCACCTGACCTTTCTGTCCTCCGACTAGTAACCACCGTTCTCAACACAACCTGACGTCTACCAATTCCCTAACATTCCCTCACCAACTAAACCAGGAACACACCAGTTAATTGATCTTAGTGATCAAGTTAAATCTGCAGTATGTGAGTATTGAATGTGAGACTAACCGGGTGTGAAGCGTTGTAGTAATCATTCAGTATTAGGGACTTAGGCGGAAGTTACGAGTGCAAGTGGTGACCGCGAAGGTCAAGTGGGTTATGGGTATTGGAAGTTTATGTAACTAAATAGAGTATGTTAATATGTTATTATTTGTCAGTCTATTCTTTGTAATTAAATGACAAAACCCGACGGCCTTTAAATACTTTCCATATGTTCACTCATTGTGTTCCTGTACAAACCTAGTGGTACTCCTCAAGGGTCTGGTGTGTGTAGGAGTACACGGTGGTAGTAACGGTTGCTGAGGCCAGGTGATATGTGTTGTGTAATCGCTGTGTTCGGAATGAGCCGGGGTTCAGCGTCACGACATATTTGGTGGCAGCGCAAACAGGTTTTGGAACACTTTGAGGGAAGAAGGAAGAGTGTTCCTGGTTTAGTTGGTGAGGGAATGTTAGAGAATTGGTAGACGTCGGGTTGTGTTGAGAACGGTGGTTACTAGTCGGAGGGCAGAAAGGTCAGGTGAGACCAGCTCAGAGGAGTTAGGTAATTAAAGGGACTAGGCCATTGTGGGGCACATGTGGGGTTTATTTCTTTCCAGATTCCCGCAACGAGAGACGGCTAAGATGCAAGTCTGGAGCACTGAATCATCGAGATCCAAAACAAATGCAGTGTTCGTGGTGCGAATTATACAGAGTGGCGAGAGAAACTAGCGCGGGTGAATGTGGGCCAGCGTGGGCCATATGCGGGCCAAGCGATGGGTGGGCCGAGCGAGCCACACCTTGGAGCTTGTTTATATCGTCGGTATGGTGGTAATAGTAAGAAACCGTTGCTAAGGACAAATCAAGCGTGAAAACTACGCAATTTGACAACTCGTTCTCGCACAAGACATCACATATATGACTTAATGGTTAAAGTCAATAGGTTGAATATGAATTAGTACATATGTGGTATATTCCCAGTTACATTTTTTCCAAGGCCCAAACTCTTCCTCATGTACCAATTTACGTCTCACAGTACCAGTCCGTCGCCGTAGACAGCAGAATTGTCGTGATTGGTTCAATTATGTAGTTTTGTAGAAAATTGTAGTTTTCAGGTCCCACATGGGTTGTGAAATTTACCTACTATTGTCCATGCTCTTAGAATATTACAGATCAGCTACTTCCTATTGAAGGCTCGTAGTTTTGTTTTGAGAAATATTAGTTGTTCTTAGTAAATTATAATAAGCACTATAAATTATTACATAGAATAATAGTGCTTCACCAATCAACATTATATAAATTAGTCTGTGCTTTAAAAATCTTTAAAGAATGTATTGTAGGAACGTCAACAGAAAACGATGTTATGTTGGAATGTCTATGGGATAAACTACTGCAAACAGGATGGTTTAGTGTCTACTACCTACTGTAGGATGGGTATAGGGTCCACTACCACCTGTTTTGTGAGTAAGGAGTCCATATCACTTGTAGGATGGGTCTGAGCCCAATAACTACCCATAGGATAGGTATGGAGTCCACTACCGCCTACTGGATGGGTATATGGTCCACTACTACACACAGGTTGTGTATGGCGCCTGCAGGATGGGTATGGGGTCCACTACTGCCCACAGGACGAGTATGGGGGTCCACTACCGACTACAAGATGGGTATGGGGTCCACTACCACATACAGGAAGGGTATCCGGTCCAATACCACCCACAGGATGGGTATGGGGTCCACTACCACCTACAAGATCGGTATGAGGTTCACTACCACCCACAGGATGGGTATGGGGTCCACTACCACCCACTAAATGGGTATAAGGTCCACTAGCACCCACAAGATGGGTATGGGGTCCACCTACCACCTACTAGATGGGTATGGAGTCCACTAGCACCCACAAGATGGGTTTGGGGTCCACTAGCACCCACAAGATGGGTATATGGGGTCCACTACCACCCACAGAATGGGTATGATGTCCAATACTGCCCACAAGATTGGTATGGGGTCCACTACCGTAAAACAGGATGGGCATGGGGTCCACTGTCACCAACAGGATGAGTATATTGGGTCCACTCCCTTCCACAGGATAGGTATGGGGTCCACTATCCCTCGCGGGCTGGGGGTATGGGATCAACTACAGCTCAAGAATAGATATAAATTCCACTACTTCGCACGGGGTGTTGGTGTTGGGAGTGGTGGTGGTGTTGGTGTTGGGAGTGGTGGTGGTGGTGTTGGGAGTGGTGGTGGTGGTGTTGGGAGTGGTGGTGGTGTTGGGAGTGGTGTTGGTGTTGGAAGTGGTGGTGGCGTTGGGAGTGGTGTTGGAGTTGGGAGTGGTGTTGGCGTTGGGAGTGGTGGTGGTGGTGTTGGGAGTGGTGGTGGTGTTGGGAGTGGTGGTGGTGTTGGGAGTGGTGGTGGTGTTGGGAGTGGTGGTGGTGTTGGGAGTGGTGGTGGTGGTGGGAGTGGTGGTGGTGGTGTTGGGAGTGGTGTTGGTGTTGGGAGTGGTGGTGGTGTTGGGAGTGGTGGTGGTGTTGGGAGTGGTGGTGGTGGTGTTGGGAGTGGTGTTGGTGTTGGGAGTGGTGGTGGTGTTGGGAGTGGTGGTGGTGTTGGGAGTGGTGTTGGTGTTGGGAGTGGTGTTGGTGTTGGTGTTGGGAGTGGTGGTGGTGTTGGAAGTGGTGGTGGTGGTGTTGGGAGTGGTGGTGGTGTTGGAAGTGGTGGTGGTGTTGGGAGTGGTGGTGGTGTTGGGAGTGGTGGTGGTGTTTTGAGTGGTGGTGGTGGTGTTGGGAGTGGTGTTGGTGTTGGGAGTGGTGGTGGTGTTGGAAGTGGTGGTGGTGGTGTTGGGAGTGGTGGTGGTGTTGGAAGTGGTGGTGGTGTTGGGAGTGGTGGTGGTGTTGGGAGTGGTGTTGGTGTTGGGAGTGGTGGTGGTGTTGGAAGTGGTGGTGGTGGTGTTGGGAGTGGTGTTGGTGTTGGGAGTGGTGTTGGTGTTGGAAGTGGTGGTGGTGTTGGAAGTGGTGGTGGTGGTGTTGGGAGTGGTGGTGGTGTTGGGAGTGGTGGTGGTGGTGTTGGGAGTGGTGTTGGTGTTGGGAGTGGTGTTGGTGTTGGGAGTGGTGGTGGTGTTGGAAGTGGTGGTGGTGGTGTTGGGAGTGGTGTTGGTGTTGGGAGTGGTGTTGGTGTTGGAAGTGGTGGTGGTGTTGGAAGTGGTGGTGGTGGTGTTGGGAGTGGTGGTGGTGTTGGGAGTGGTGGTGGTGGTGTTGGGAGTGGTGTTGGTGTTGGGAGTGGTGGTGGTGTTGGGAGTGGTGGTGGTGTTGGGAGTGGTGGTTGTTACGGACCCGAATCCAGCGTCCGAGCACGGAGCAGTGACGACCGCACCATCTGTGGGTCAGCTCCCGAAACCCCCTCCCAATGGACGACGACACCTGGTGAGGACGAAGTGTACCGGCCACAAGGGCCAGTTTCCAGTCCTGTGCAGCTCACAACACCGCCGCTGCTGACCTCTGGTGAGGTGGTGCTCAGACGACAACGCCATCTATGGAGTGGATACGTTGGGCGTTTGTGTCTGAGCCTGTAAGTGAGGTGCTTTTGTGTGTCCCTGTTATTGATGACGTGTCTGCTTACAGAGTCGACCTGGGACTGCTGTAAGGGAAGTTGAGTAAGTCTACCCAAGGCAGCCGTCCCCATACCAAGTGCTTTGCTGCAGCAGCTGTGAGTCGCCTCCCGGAGGAACACCGTGGTGTTACCCTGCCAGTGAAGTGGCAGTTGAAGGATTGTCGTACCCGGGACCGACTGGTGGAGACGATTGACCACTGGGGTATTGTAGACAGGAGAGTGATCTGTGGTATCACACGAGGCTCCTGACTAGGGCGCTACCCTAGTATCGCTCGTGGAGTGGCCTGAACAGCGTTGCTGATCCGGAACCTGCCAGCAGTCTGCTGGACTTGAGGTTGACGGCCTCCACGGCGGTGCCCCCAGTGGAACTGTGTTTTGGCTGGCCTGTGGCCGGGGTAGACTCAGCTTCTCGAAGGATTCGTCGAGAGGACACGAGAGCACCGGGAGCTTGGCACCGAGAGGATCCAGAGTCTTCAGGAGAAGACGACCGTGTAAATAATTCCCCTGTGCAGTGTTAATACCCCTCCCCCTGAGTAACCTTTTATATATTATTTATTGGTGGCGGTGTTAATTATAATATTAAGTTTTTGCCTTTCTTTCCCTTCCCCTTTTTGTTTACTTGCGTTACTGATCACATCCCTTGAAAGCCACTACTGGCTTGGGGCCGGATACCCTTCCTCTATCGTCATCAGAGTAAGAACCCAGTTGCGACCCGAGAGGGCCGTAACAGTGGTGGTGTTGGGAGTGGTGGTGGTGGTGTTAGGAGTGGTGGTGGTGGTGTTGGGAGTGGTGTTGGTGTTGGGAGTGGTGGTGGTGTTGGGAGTGGTGGTGGTGTTGGGAGTGGTGTTGGTGTTGGGAGTGGTGGTGGTGTTGGGAGTGGTGGTGGTGTTGGGAGTGGTGGTGGTGTTGGGAGTGGTGGTGGTGTTGGGAGTGGTGGTGGTGTTGGGAGTGGTGGTGGTGTTGGGAGTGGTGGTGGTGTTGGGAGTGGTGGTGGTGTTGGGAGTGGTGTTGGTGTTGGGAGTGGTGGTGGTGTTGGGAGTGGTGTTGGCGTTGGGAGTGGTGGTGGCGTTGGGAGTGGTGTTGGTGTTGGGAGTGGTGTTGGTGTTGGGAGTGGTGTTGGTGTTGGGAGTGGTGGTGGTGTTGGGAGTGGTGGTGGTGTTGGGAGTGGTGTTGGTGTTGGGAGTGGTGGTGGTGGTGTTGGAAGTGGTGGTGGTGGTGTTGGAAGTGGTGGTGGTGGTGTTGGGAGTGGTGGTGGTGGTGTTGGAAGTGGTGGTGGTGTTGGGAGTGGTGTTGGCGTTGGGAGTGGTGGTGGTGTTGGGAGTGGTGTTGGCGTTGGGAGTGGTGTTGGTGTTGGGAGTGTTGGTGGTGTTGGAAGTGGTGGTGGTGGTGTTGGGAGTGGTGGTGGTGTTGGAAGTGGTGGTGGTGGTGTTGGGAGTGGTGGTGTTGGGAGTGGTGGTGGTGTTGGGAGTGGTGGTGGTGGTGTTGGGAGTGGTGGTGGTGTTGGAAGTGGTGGTGGTGGTGTTGGGAGTGGTGGTGGTGTTGGGAGTGGTGGAGGTGGTGTTGGGAGTGGTGGTGGTGGTGTTGGGAGTGGTGGTGGTGTTGGGAGTGGTGGTGGTGTTGGGAGTGGTGGTGGTGTTGGGAGTGGTGTTGGTGTTGGGAGTGGTGGTGGTGTTGGTGTTGGGAGTGGTGTTGGTGTTGGGAGTGGTGGTGGTGTTGGTGTTGGGAGTGGTGGTGGTGTTGGTGTTGGGAGTGGTGGTGGTGTTGGGAGTGGTGGTGGTGTTGGGAGTGGTGGTGGTGTTGGGAGTGGTTGTGGTGTTGGGAGTGGTGGTGGTGTTGGGAGTGGTGGTGGTGTTGGGAGTGGTGTTGGTGTTGGGAGTGGTGTTGGTGTTGGGAGAGGTGGTGGTGGTGTTGGGAGTGGTGTTGGTGTTGGGAGTGGTGGTGGTGGTGTTGGGAGTGGTGTTGGTGTTGGGAGTGGTTGTGGTGTTGGTGTTGGGAGTGGTGGTGGTGTTGGGAGTGGTGGTGGTGTTGGGAGTGGTGTTGGTGTTGGGAGTGGTGGTGGTGGTGTTGGGAGTGGTGGTGGTGTTGGGAGTGGTGGTGGTGTAGGGAGTGGTGGTGGTGTTGGAAGTGGTGGTGGTGTTGGGAGTGGTGGTGGTGGTGTTGGGGGTGGTGGTGGTGTTGGGAGTGGTGTTGGTGTTGGGTGTGGTGGTGGTGTTGGGAGTGGTGTTGGTGTTGGGAGTGGTGGTGGTGGTGTTGGGAGTGGTGTTGGTGTTGGGAGTGGTGGTGGTGGTGTTGGGAGTGGTGGTGGTGTTGGGAGTGGTGTTGGCGTTGGGAGTGGTTGGGAGTTACAAGTAGAATGTTGAATTTCAAGAAAGAACAAGTATATACTATGCCTAAAGCACTAATACGCACAGCGTTTTGGGCAAGATCTGGGAAAAAACTTAAAAACTAAGACTTAAGACTAATTGAGATCAACAGCATGAACTGAACTGACATATGTTGACATTTAGGAGATAAGGTAAGTTACAATTCAATTTCTTTCTTTATTATGCACCCCATACCCATCCCGTGGGCGGTGGTGTAAAGGATTACAGAGGCACATAATCGGTTCAGGAACTGAACCCTCTAGTTCGTTTAGCTAAGCAAATAACAATCTTTTGACGCTAGTTACACAATTATTAATGTTATATATACATGTATACATACTTATACATTCATGTGTGTGTATATATATATATATATATATATATATATATATATATATATATATATATATATATATATATATATATATATATATATATAATATACACATACATATTCAATCACCTACACAAATACACACATCAATAATCTTTTGTATCACAAGTGATTCAACAAGAGGCTCACAACAGTCACTATACAAGGCACTTTACATCTATGGTGTGTCACACAGTTACTAGTCTTGCTGCACACCCACCCAACTGGGCGGCAGCTTTACAGTCATGTGCTCCACACCCACCCAACTGGGCGGCAGCTTTACAGTCATGTGCTCCACACCCACCCAACTGGGCGGCAGCTTTACAGTCATGTGCTCCACACCCACCCAACTGGGCGGCAGCTTTACAGTCATGTGCTCCACACCCACCCAACTGGGCGGCAGCTTTACAGTCATGTGCTCCACACCCACCCAACTGGGCGGCAGCTTTACAGTCATGTGCTCCACACCCACCCAACTGGGCGGCAGCTTTACAGTCATGTGCATGCATTACCTACAGTAAGCAAATTTTGGATACTTCGCTAAGATTTCGGGCAGTACATCATTATGAATGAAGTACTTACACATTCCTTGGACACTATTGATGGTGTTATCTCTAAATTCCGCGATTTTTTCACATTCCATTGTATAATGACGCAAAGTATGCGAATAGTTCTGCTGACAGAGTTTACATTTAGTCAGATCTACATCAGCAGATGTTACAAACCCCCAGAGGTACTTGTAGCCGAGCCTAAATCTAGCAGTGGTAACATCTAGAAGTCTGCTAACCTTATTGGATGACCCATACATGTGCGGTTCTTCCTGCATAATAGAATGATGATAGATGGAGTAACTGGTGTGAATTTCACTTTGCCTCAAGTCTCCGAAATTCAGTTGATGTTCCCGGAATATTACTGCCCTCAGGCTGCTCAGGGGCAGTCTAAGTTGGTAATCAATTCCCTCTTTACGAGCAAAAGTCTTGGCCAACTCATCAGTTCTATCATTCATTCGGAGACCAATATGGGAAGGAATCAACAGGAGACAAACTCTGACTCCATCGTTGATTACATCATTATATCTGTGTCTAGCTTCAGAGATAAGCACGTCACAGTTATGCCTTGGGGAGCTGAGGGCAGTCAAGGATGACAAGGAGTCACTTACAATTAGCGTGTCAACTTTGGTTCATATATGCGCTCGAGTGCAAGGATTATGGCAACCAATTTTGTTTGAAGAGTGGAGGCCCAGTTACTTAGACGCGCTCCACACTCATGGGAGAAGGAACCATCTCTCCCTGTCACAACAACTGCACTTCCAGCTGCACCATGGGACTGATGCAAGGATCCATCAGTGTAAATAATCTGGGAAAGGGAGCGCTCTCTGACTAAAGCATCAATTTGGCTTAAGGCATTGTACTTTGCTTCTTGTCGAAGCAAGGCTTGTTCTTTAATCAGTTTCTTGGGTGGGAAAGGGGGGGACAGTAATTTGGAAAAGAGTGATCTCCCATGGGGCAGGAAAGTGTTGTTGTCGTCTCTCTTGGTAGAGGTGATGAATATTATACATTCTGAGCATAATGACAGTTTTGGTAATCCATTTGGAGGGATGCTGACCTTCAAGGAAGAAGGCTTGGAGGGCTTCAGTGCAGGGGTTAGGGTAGGTTAGCCTAAGCATCTTGATACCAATTAATGCATTAATTTCAATGATTCGATCACTTACACATGAAATATTCAGTTCCTTCCTCATGTTTAGTAATTTAGTTGTACGGGGGCATCCGAGGATAATGCTCATGGCTTCGTTTTGCATCTTATCCAGCCCTTCAAACATTCTCTCTGGCACTAGAGCAAGCATGGGTGCAGCATAATCAATCAGAGACCTAATATATGAGAGATACATAATTTTTCCAATTCTCACATTTGCACCATAGCTTGGATGGTAGCCTGCCACAGCCTTGAGAGCATGTAGCCTCTCTACATTGGCGACCCAGTCTGGCTACAACATTGCGGTACAGTAGAACCTCAAGACCAAAGTATTTGTATCTGGTTACATAGTCGAGCAGAGAGCCATCATTCAACTGTATTTTGCGAACGGCCCCACCCCGTCGGTTCAGGATCTTTGTTTTCTCTACTGAGATGACTAACCATAGTTATTCACATGTGTACAATACAGAGTTCAGAACATTTTGGGTGTTGGTATACCCATTGGTGTGGATCAGTATATCATCCGCATAGCTAATGATGTGTTCGCTGGGCTTTCTAGTTACTAAGTTTAAAAGTACATTGATTAACACATTGAACAGAGTAGGACTAAGGACTCCTCCCTGTGGAGTGCCAAGTTCAAAATCTCTCGTTACACTCCTATGCCCTTGAAACAGTACAGATGACTTCCTGTTGGATAGATAGCCTCTTATCCACCGTAGAAGCCATCCTCCAACTTTCATTTTAGCAAGTTCGCTCAGAATGACATGTGGGTTAGCAATGTCAAAGGCTGACTTAAGATCTAGGAAAGTGGTGTATGACCTATCAGTATGCAGGGTGAGGAATGTGGTAATGCAGTGATGTACACTCTTTCCATGCGTAAAGCCATATATCTGGGAAAACAATGTTATTAATTCTGTAAAGGAGACGGATGAGAATCATCCTCTCAAGACAGAGGATGAGACACAGAGACAACTAGTGAGGGAGACTGGGCGAAAAGCACTTGGCTGGTTAGGTTTAGGAATGGGAATAAAAAGACAATTGGTCCATGACTTAGGAAGCTCCTCAGTTACATAGCTCATATTATTCAATTGAAGCAAGGGATTCGCTGGAACTAGCAGAAACATATGCAGTATGACGTAAGTAACTCTATCCTCCCCGGGTGATGTAGCTTTGCCTTTATGTAGAGCAGAATCTAGTTCGTATTCAGTAAAAGCATGTCACAGTCATCCTCTTGATGACGCATGAAGTCAAGGAGCCTTGCTCTATCAGTATATCTATTATTTAATTTATTCTGTGAGGGTAGAGGAAGACTGTCAAATCTGGAAGTCGTGGCCCAAGCATCAACAAGCTCATTTGCTCTGTGCAGAGGATTAGGGTACGAGATCTCTGCAGCATTTTTCCCTTTGATCTTGTTGATATCCTTCCATGCCCGACTTAGTGGCGTGTGAGAATTGAAACCACTGACAAAAATTTCCCAGTCTGTCTGCCTCAGCATACGTTCCCATATGTTCCCTGGCCTTAGCCAGAGCCGCTTGAAAGAGCCGAAGCATTTCAGCAGTGCGGGTCCTGCTATAAGTTAGTCCAATTATTCTGGCAGTGCGTTTTAGTGCATGCAATTTAGAATCATTATAATAAACATAAGTGCTATGACCAGTGTAATTTGGGTTACGTGGCCTGGACGATGGATCAAGTGATTCTATAAACTGCTCGATAGTACCTGTGAGCTCATTGTTAAAATCTTCAACTGATGAAGGCTCAGATGAACTGTACCATTCTGACACATGAGCAACAAAATTGTCTCGTTGATCGATGGGCACAGCCAGCCTCTTCCGCTTGAACACTCCGCCGGGGAGGATAGAGCTTCTAATGCTTACAGTGGCTAATATGGCCAGATGATCAGACGCCATATCTGGCACTATTGACGCGGCGCAGACGGTGTGGAAGACGTTGACACTGAGACATAGATCAAGAATGCCTCCGTAGATATGCGTATATTCAAGGTCGCTCACAATCTGTGCATCATAGTGACTACCTAATAGTGAAACCAGTTGGTTGCCGTTACGATTACTGAACTGCGAATTACCCATATTCCTATGCCTAGCGTTATGATCACCTATAGTGATGGTAGGCACAGTCTGAATACAGATAGGAATAGCATAATTAAAGTTACAAGGAGTTGATTATTTAGTACATAGTTGTTTTTATCTTTAACTGGATGATAGAGAGGGAGTCTTTAACGTGATTGTGCATACATACATACACACATACATACATACATACATACATACATACATACATACATACATACATACATACATACATACATACATACATACATACATACATACATACATACATACATACATACATACGCTGTGGGACACGAACAAGGGGACACGGGTGGAAACTTAGTACCCAGATGATTCAGAGAGACGTTAGAAAGAATTTTTTCAGTGTCAGAGTAGTTATTAAATGGAATGCATTAAGTAGTTATGTGGTGGAGGCTGACTCCATACACAGTTTTAAATGTAGATATGATAGAGCCCGGTAGGCTCAGGAATCTGTACACCAGTTGATTGACAGTTGAGAGGCGGGACCAAAGAGCCAAAGCTCAACCCCCCAAGCACAATTAGGTGAGTACATACATACATACACACATATATGCATGCATAAATTCATATATATACATGCATACATAACTACATACATATATACATACATGGTCAAGGTCAAGAAGTGCCTATTGGACCTGGACGTGAGAAAATCTGTTGGGCCGGACGGAATCTCACCATGGGTGCTGAAAGAGTGTGCAGGAGCACTTTGCTTGCTCCTGCAAGCAAGACTTACTCCATAGTGTATAGTAGGTCACTGGAAATGGGAGACCTACCAAAAATATGGAAGACTGCTAATGTAGTAACAATATACAAAAAGGGTGACAGACAAGAGGCACTGAACTACAGGCCAGTGTCCTTAACTTGTATACCATGCAAGGTGATGGAGAAGATTGTGAGAAAAAACCTGGTAACACATCTGGAGAGAAGAGACTTCGTGACAAGTCGGAAAGCCTTTGTCACAGTATCCCATAAAAGGTTGATGCATAAGCTGGAGAAACAGGCAGGAGTAACTGGTAGGGCGCTCCAGTAGATAAGGGAGTACCTAAGCAATAGGAAGCAGAGAGTTATAGTGAGGGGTGAGACCTCAGAATGGCGTGAAGTCACCAGTGGAGTCCCACAGGGCTCTGTACTCGGACCTATCCTGTTTCTAATATACATAAATGATCTCCCATAAGGTATAGACTCATTCCTCTCAATGTTTGCTGACGACGCCAAAATTATGAGAAGGATTAAGACAGAGGAGGACAGCTTGAGGCTTAAAGAAGACCTGGACAAGCTGCAAAAAATGATCGAATAAATGGTTGTTAGAGTTTAACACAAGCAAATGTAATGTAATGAAGATAGGGGTAGAAAGCAGGAGACCAGATACAAGGTATCATTTGGGAGATGAAATACTTCAAGAGTGAAAGAGAGAGAAAGACCTGGGGGTTGATATCACGCCAGACCTGTCCCCTGAAGCTCATATCAAGAGGATAACATCAGCAGCATATGCCAGGTTGGCTAACATAAGAACGGCCTTTAGAAACTTGTGTAAGGAATCTTTCAGAACATTATATACCACATATGTCAGACCAATCCTGGAGTATGCAGCCCCAGCATGGAGTCCATATCTAGTCAAGCATAAGACTAAACTGGAAAAGGTTCTAAGGTTTCCCACCAGACTAGTGTAACAAACTAGTTGTTGTAGGAATGATCCAGAATGTTCTATCTATGCATGGGAGAGTGGGAAGCTGGAACCATGTATAGAGACCTGACGTAGAGCACGGGGGCATCCCCTGGGGGATTGGCGGTTGAGATACAAACATGGCTGGCGCCTTTGTCTCATAAGCAACGTATAATGAATTATTTTACAGAATTCAGTAATTTAGAGAAATTAGTCTTCATTCAAATTGTATAGTATTCCTGTTTATAGTATCTAGAGTATCCTAATTGTCACCATAATGAGTAGGTCACCATCAGTGACGTCACTAGCGGGACTAGTCTCAGCCGCGGAATAATTTGGGCGACCTGAGGTCACAAGCGTCACCAAAGCTCCATATTTTTGGTATTTCTCAAAGGTCAAATAGCCATTTTGTAATCGGAAATAGCTCTGCCCTAAGATGCTTGTGTAATTAACTTCAGTTAAAAGAATTTAACCAATCTGGGTCGTTCAGTACAACAGAGATTATTTGTTAAACTTAAACCCCTACGAGAAACGTAGTAAAGCCAGGCGTGGGGATACCCCAGCTTGCTGCTGGGTAGGACAGAGCGACTCGGGTAGATAGTGTGGAACTAGGAGCGGCCCAGGCAGGTGACCTCGACCCACTTGCCCCTAGACAAGTACACCGAGCTGGTCGCCTAAAAGGTAGAGTTGCTAAGGCTTTGGTATAGGGAATTAGTGCATCTCATTGCCTTTTTTTCAATGTAGGGAGTGTTTAGTTTTGAATAAACCATTTAGCTAGTAAATTATCTTTTTATTAATTTCCGTCTTATGTAATATTAATTACAAGTCCGGACCACGTGGGGCTCACGAGGCCGAGTTGAGTTGGGCCGCAGATTCTAACACCAAGTAAGAATTCATTATCCCTTTGATTCTAATAATTCCGCACTTAACGTAAAATTCAACCCTCCCATATATTAGTAGTGGGGATCAAGCCCCAAGGTTTATTGTTTTAGCATGATCGATCCAGACCTCGGTCATTGCTCAGTGGTAATGGTCTGGTGGTGGCAGCGCAAGGCAATTCTAGAGTTTTGCTAGAAGTCTGTTTTCATGACATAAGGGTTGTAGAATCTTAAGCCGGTCACACTGTTTAAGACCATGTGGCGTGGGGTCGGCTCTAGTGATAGCTCTGGGGTCCCTTGGTTTGAGTAAGTGAATAAAGATTACGGACGGGGGTAAAGGTAAGAAGAAGAAGTAGAGAGAGGAACCTCCCACCCGTGTTACACTAGTACCCGAGCTGAAAGGTATGAGCTACGAGGAGAGACTACGGGAATTAAACCTCACTTCGTTGGAAGACAGAAGAGTTACGGGGGACATGATCACCACATTCAAGATTCTCAAGGGATTTGATAGGGTGGATAAAGACAGGCTATTTAACACAAGGGGCACACGCACTTTGAGACACAGGTGGAAACTGAGTGCCCAAATGAGCCACAGAGATATTAGAAAGAGATTTTTTAGTGTCAGAGTGGTTGACAAATGGAATTCATTTGGAAGTGATGTGGTGGAGGCTGACTCCATACACAGTTTCAAATGTAGATATGACAGAGCCCAATAGGCTCAGGAATCTGTACATCAGTTGATTGACGGTTGAGAGGCGGGACCAAAGAGCCAGAGCTCAACCCCCGCAAACACAACTAGGTGAGTACATACATACATACATACATACATACATACATACATACATACATACATATATACATACATACATACATACATACATACATACATACATACATACATACATACATACATACATACATACATACATACATACATACATACATACATACATGCATACATGCATACATGCATACATGCATACATACATACATACATACATACATACATACATACATACATACATACATACATACATACATACATACGTACGTACGTACGTACGTACGTACGTACGTACGTACGTACGTACATACATACATACATACATACATACATACATACATACATACATACATACATACATACATACATACATACATACATACATACATACATACATATACTTCCAGTCAGCATATAGCTATTTCGGGACAAAATCCAATACAGTTTATATTAGTGAGATGCCACTGTGATGAGTTTAAATATCACAGCACCTGTAGGTTAATGTGTGACATAAGTGAGGTTAGATGAGGCATCTACAAGCATCAGCTGGAGGCTGGGAGAGTGTTGTGGAGTGAGGTGGTATTATGCCCAGATGTTGGAGGGTGGGTTTGACTCCCCCCCCCCCCCCACGTTGACTGCAGAACGTCTAAGGTTACCTGCTACTCTCGCTTACCAAGGGAATCCCCCCCCCCCCACACACATACATGCATCAGATTCTTAACTTACAATATTTATGATTTACCAATTTATGTTACTACACTGACTCAATTTCACAATATGTATAACCTTGGAACTTAAAATTTGTCAATCTGTTTCATAAATTGATAAATTTGTTGCCCATCTTGTGGGTGGTAGTGGACCCCAGACCCATCTTGTGGATGGTAGTGGACCCCATACTCATCTTGTGGGTGGTAGTGGACCCCATACCCATCTTGTTGATGGTACTGGACCCCATGCTCATCTTGTGGATGGTAGTGGACCCCATACCCATCTTGTGGGTGGTAGTAGACCCCATACCCATCTTGTGGATGGTAGTGGACCATATACCCATCCAGTAGGTGGTAGTGGACCCCATACCTATTTTATAGGTAGATATTGGGCCCAGACCCATCCTACAAGTGGTATGGACCCCCTTTCCACCTAACAAGTGGTAGTGGACCCTATACCCATCCTACAGTAGGTAGTAGACACTATACAATTCTGTTTACAGTAGTTTACCCCATAGACATTCCAACGTAACATCGTTTTCTGTTGACGTTCCTACAATACATTCTTTAAAGATTTTTAAAGCACAGACTAGTATACATAATGTTTTATTTATTTAATTATATACAAGAAGGTACATTGGGTTTGTGAGAATACATAGTGTTACGACCCTGGGTTCTTCAGTGGAAACCAGAGGTCAAAATTTAACTAAATTATCTACGTTAGAGTAGTAAATCGCAACTCGATGTGTCTTTGTTTGTATCTTCCCTGCCAGACGTAAGACTATTCTTGTTTCTCAAAGAGCATTTAAAGACTGAGCTGGGGTTGATTATTAAATAATAACATAGGCACCAACTATGCTTACTAATACTTTCTAATCATTTGTAAAGTAAACCTGAGTAAACTTGGTATAGGGCTGCGGTATGATTAGTTGAGCAGTCTGCCGGCAGCTGGGGGGAAGGAGACTGAGACTCGATCTTTTTCTGAGCTGGCGTGGTGTGGACAGGATCCTCCTACCCTTCCTCTTAGTTTCCTTATTTCTGTGTCTTGTTCAAGATAAGTACCAACTGAGTTATTATTCAATCTCTGGCATACTCGTGTCCTATGTGTAGAGTAGTATACTTTGAGTGTTTGGGTGTAGTAGGTGTTTTTAGGGTTTATATTACTAGTTATTCTAAAGGGGGTCCCATTGGAACCACGTGGTCCCCTACCCTAAGCTGACTCTAACTTCAAGTTATTCAATAGTAGAGCTTTACCCTAGCTTGTGTTCAGTGTAAAACCTTGTATCCTGCTTATGTGGACCAAGGCTTTTAACGTAAGGTAGTGTGGTAAAGTTATTATTATCATTGTTATTGGTGTGAATGTATATGGGGGGCTGTTAAGGGGTTAATAAATAAGTACATGAATTATAAGAGTATCGTTCTTCCTGTGTAGGAGATCTTGATCATTCCCTAGACTGACCTTGTTGTGTAGCCAAGTAGTCAGCACTACTTCTAGTTTCCAGGGCCACCGATCATGGCTTCAAGTTTTCTATTTCTAAGACTTGTGCCATGACTTTTACGCGGAAACGGGTCGTTCTTCGTCTCTCTTTGTCACTTTATGGTCATCCCCTTGAATACAAAGATTCCGCGAAGCTTTTGGGGTTATTCCTTGACACTCGTTTGTCTTGGTCTCCCCATATCTCTTACCTCTGTGTTGAGTGCTCTAAGGCCCTAAATTATGGTTGCCCTTCTTACTCGTCTGCTTCTCCTTCTACTCTTCGCCGTCTTGATGCTTTGCACCATACTGGGTTGCGCCTCAGTTCTGGTGGCTTTCGTTCGACTCCCATCCTTAGCTTGTATGTTGACACTGGCTTCCTGTCTCTCCAGGACCGCCGTGATCGCTACTGTCTTCGCTATCTTGCGCGGTCCTTGCAACATCCTTCCTCTCGCCTCTGTCGTGCTTTGACTTTTACCCCTCCTGCGGTTCCTGTTCCTCTTCACCACCTCCCTCTTTCTGTCCGGTTATCTCGCCTACAGGATTCTCTTTCCGTTCGTATTTCTGATGTTTCTCCTCGTGTTGTTCCTTCTTTGCCCCCGTGGAGAGTCCCTCTTCCGCGGTTTTGTACATCCTTGACCCGTATCACTAAAGCTTTTACCCCTCCTACGGTTCTAAAACGCCTTTTCCTCAAGCACTTTTCTTCTCATTCCCGCTCCGTTTCTGTCTTCACCGATGGGTCTAAGTCTGCGGTTGGTGTTGGCTACTCTGTTGTTTTTCCTGATCACACTTATATGTGTCGCTTACCTCTGGAGAATAGCATCTTTACAGCGGAGCTTTATGCTATTCTCTATGCTCTTCGTCTCCTGCTTTCTCGTTGTCAGTCTTCCTTTGTAGTTGTTGTTGACTCTCGTAGTGCCCTCATGGCTCTCGGGTCCTTTAATCCAGTTCATCCAGTAGTTGTCGAGATCCAGCATTGGCTGTTTCTTGTTCACAGTAAATTTAAGTTGGTTGAGTTTTGTTGGGTTCCCAGCCATATTGGTGTGTCTTTAAATAAGCGTGCGGATGCTGCCGCCAAGGAAGCTGTCCGCTCTTGTCCCATCTCTCGTAAAGGTATTCCATTTTCCGACTTTTACCCGGTTATCCATTCCTCCGTCCTTACCCGTTGGCAGGCTTCTTGGTCGTCTGTTACTGGTAACAAACTACGTACTCTTAAATGTTGTGTTTCCTCGTGGCCGTCCTCCTACCACCGTAACCGGCGTTGGGAAACGGCTCTGGCGAGGTTGCGTATTGGCCATACTCGCTTAACCCATGGTCACTTGATGGAGCGCCGCCCTGCTCCTTATTGTCCTAGTTGCATTGTCCCTCTTCCGGTCGTGCATGTCCTGACTTCCAGGACGAGCGTGTGTCTTGCCTTCCGACCGCCCCTCGCGGTCACCTGTCCCTCGATAGAATTCTTGGTGACTAGGATACTTTTGATATTGTTCGCCTCATGCGTTTTTGTTCACGTATTGGCATCCTTGGTGATATTTAGCGCCCTCTGATTATTCTGCACATTTGATGGTGCTACATAGCCTTCCCGGTTTGGTGCCTTCTTTTGATAATTACTTACTTACTTCTAGTTTCCATGGGGGCCGGGCCTTACTGATCTCCCCAAATAGATACATCTTTATTCTGACTGACCTTACCCCTGAATAGCACTAGTTCCCCCATAGCAAGCCACCATTTTATTATAACACATAGCATAGTACAGTATTTACACTCTTATGAAGCCACTAGTACGCACAGCGTTTCGGGCAGGTCCTTAATCTAACAGATAATTTTAAGTAGGTAAATTCTATCAGAATTAATAAAATGATAACAAATACATTGCAATAAAAAAAAATGAGATGAGAGAGATTAGTAAGTAAATTAAAGCACATTGGTATATTAAAGCTCTGATTGATTACATTGATAGCTTGATTGGTAATTTAAACAAGATTAATAGACACCATACAGCAGATTGACAGCACATATAAGAAGACAGCAATGATCACAATGATAAAGATGTTCAGATTGGGTACATAAAGATTGGGAGATTGGGTAGCAATAGATACAGTGCAGTTTTAAAACAAAAAGTAAAAAACTATGAAGATGAAATTAGGTACTTTTTAGTATTGTTTTTGAATGACGCAAAAGTTGGACAGCTTTTCAATTCAATAGGGAATGAGTTCCATAGACTGGGTCCCTTTATTTGCATAGAGTGTTTACACAGATTAAGTTTGACTCTGGGGATATCAAAGAGATATTTATTTCTGGTGTGGTGATAATGGGTCCTATTACATCTGTCCAGTGAGAGTTTCAGAGCAGGATTTGCATTTAAGAACAGGGTTTTGTAAATGTATTTGACACAAGAGAATTTGTGGAGTGAGATTATGTTTAGCATGTTTAGGGAGTTAAATAAGGGGGCTGAGTCTTGTCTGAAAGCAGAATTTGTTATTATTCTGATAGCAGATTTTTGCTGGGTGATAATGGACTTGAGGTGGTTTGCAGTGGTTGAACCCCATGCACAGATACCATAATTAAGATAGGGATAGATTAGTGCATAATATAGAGAGATGATAGCAGAGTTAGGTACATAATATCTGATTTTGCAGAGTATACCAACTGTTTTAGAGACTTTCTTAGTTATGTGTTGTATGTGGGTACTGAAGTTGAGTCTCTTGTCTAGGAATAGGCCAAGAAACTTTCCATCATTTTTATTGCTAATGTTTACACTGTCTATCTGAAGCTGAATTGCATTTGTAGATTTGCTTCCAAATAAGATGTAGTAGGTCTTTTCTATGTTAAGTGTTAGTTTGTTGGTTGACATCCATAAGTGGACTCTTTTTAGTTCATTATTAACAACATTATTTAGTGAATGTGGGTTGGGGTTAGAGTAGATGAGAGTAGTATCATCAGCAAACAAAATAGGTTTCAGAATGTTAGAGACATTAGGCAGATCATTGATGTATATAAGAAATAAGAGAGGTCCCAAAATGCTGCCTTGTGGCACTCCAACGGTTATTGGTAGATTGGGAGAGGTTATGTTATTGATGGCTACACATTGGTGTCTATCACTAAGATAAGATTGGATATAGTCCAGTGTATGGCCTCGGATTCCATAATGATAGAGTTTACGTAAGAGGTAATTGTGATTAACAGTATCAAAGGCCTTTCTCAGGTCAATGAAGAGTCCAATCAGAAACTCATTTTTGTCAAGGGCTGAGCAAATTATATCAAGGAGACTAATAATTGCATCATTGGTACTCTTTTGGGAGCGGAAGCCAAACTGACAGGGGCTAAGAATGTCGAATTTTACGTGGTAGGAGTAGAGCTGTTTGTAGATAATTTTTTCCAAAATTTTTGATAGTATGGGTAGGTTTGATATTGGTCTATAATTGTTTATGTCTGCCGGATTACCTCCTTTATGAACTGGCGTTACTCCTGGTTTTTTTAAGGATATCAGGGAAGATATGACACTCAAGGGATTTGTTGAACAGCAGAGCTATAGGTGGCACAAGGGCGTGGGAGGCACTCTTGTATACAATGGATGGGATTTCACTGATGTTCCCAGCTTTGGTTTTTAGTGAGTGTATGATGGACACAACAGTAGTAGGGATGGCAGTCCACAGACGAATTTTTGTTTTGGGGGAAATTCGTCTGTAGACTGCCAGGGTTTTCAGGTGAATTTAGAAATTCGCCTGTGGACTGCCAGGGTTTTCAGGCGAATTTGGGCAGTCACAGATTTGGAATTAAGGAATTCTTATGAGAAAAATAATTTCCGAGATCTTAGAAGTTTGTTAAAAGTTCTTATAATGAAAATAAGTATGAAAATCTTAAAGAAAAATTTTAGAAAAAATCGTGTATGTGTCACAGCATTTCCATGAAAACTCTACGGACATATTTTGCCTGTTTTCAACTTCGGAAAAATTCGTCTGTGGACTGCCAGGGTTTTCAGGCGAATTTGGGCAGTCACAGATTTGGAATTAAGGAATTCTTATGAGGAAAATAATTTCTGAGATTTTAGAAGTTTGTTAAAGTTCTTATAATGAAAATAATGTCATACGAGTTTGTTAAAGTTCTTATTATGAAAATAATGTCATACGATAATGTCCCTCCCCCCCTTACCTCACAATCTCTCGCGTCACCTGTATTTACCTTACGCCGGTCAGCCAGACGCCGCATGCAGGTCTCCTCTTATCTTATCTTATCTTCTCCATAATATCTGGACCGTCCCTCTCCTTCATATTGTTCATTCATTGTTCCTTTTCATTAAACTATTCAGTTTTACATATATAAACAAAGTCAGGGACTAGCTCACGTTCCCACCTTAGTTTTACTAATACATCTTCTTTAGTATCCAATCATTTTCTTCGAGATTTAAAACACAGCTATTTCAAACGTATTAAAATACAATAATTTTGTTATCGAGCTCCAGCTTCTATCCCCCGCCTTAGTCCCCTGTCGTATAATAAATACTATCAGTCCAATCCCTCTAAAATTTAAAAATAATCATATTTCAAACGTAGTTCAATACAGTAATTTAGTTACCGAGCTCCAGCTCTTGTCCTCCAACTTAGTTCCCTCGCACATCTTCGTCAACCTAATCAAATTCCCTGAAATTTTTACCCTCTGTATTTCAGACACAGTAAATAAGATCAAGTCAGTTACTGAGCTCCAGCTCTCATCCCCCGCCTTACTTCCCTCTCGTGTCTTCGGTATTATCCTATCAAATTCCCTGAAATTTCTACCCTCTGTATTTCAGACGTAGTTTAGTAAATCCAAACAATTATCAAACTCTAGCTCTTGTCCCCCAGCTTAGTTCATTTGTACAAGATCGTTAGTAACAGATCAATTTTCCCCAAAATTTAAAAGCAGACATACTTCAAAGTTAGTAAATAAGATCAAGTCAGTTACTGAGCTCCAGCTCTCGTCCCCACCTTAGTTCTCTCGCGTATATTTGTAAATAACCCATCAATTCCCCTGAAATTTTTACCCTCTGTATTTCAGACACCGTAAATAAGATCAAAACAGTTATCGAGCTCCAGCTCTCGTCCCCCACCTTAGTTCTCTCTCGTATATTTGTAAATAACCCATCAATTTCCCTGAAATTTTTACCCTCTGTATTTCAGACATAGTAAATATGATGTAAACAATTATAAAACTCTAGCTCTTGTCCTCTGTCAAAGTTCACTCCTGTAAATTCATTACTATCAGTCCAAATCCCCTGAGATTTAAACACCCAACTACATTTTCAGACACCGTAAATAAGATCAAAACAGTTATCTAGCTCCAGCTCTCGTCCCCCACCTTAGTTCTTAATAAAGGAGAGATAGAAAAGGAGGGTTAGAAGGAGTAGGAGAAACAAAGTAAAAGAAGGAAAGAAGGTTAAGTGGGATGGTGGGTTTAGGTAAAAATATACAAAAAGGAGAAACAAAACTACATCTGAAAGGTTAGGAAAAGGATAATATATTCAACAAATACGTCAAAAAACACAATAAACTACATCTGAAAGGTTAGGTTAAAGGGTTGGGGAATAAGAACATATGATAGAACCTACTAAATACTCTAAGATTACAAGAGGTTAGGTTAAGGGGTTGAGGAATAAGAATAAATGATAACAAACATAATAAATACAACTTATGAGCAACTTGATGAACTTTAACAAATAACCCTTGATCTGCAAAAATGACCATTTGAGAAATTTGCCCTTGAAACGAGTAAATTCCCATATATAACAAAAATCCTTTGAAATGGTTAAACACCCAATCTTAAACAAATAACACTTGAAATGCAAAAATGTCCATTTGAGAAATTAACCCTTGAAATGAGTAAATGAATATGAGACAATGATTGACGAAACACAAAAGACAAGCAGGAATAATTATCTAAGTTAGATCATGTCTGGTTGGACTAGATAAGTTAGGATACATCAGTTTGGGAATGTAAGATTAAGTTAGGTAAAGCAAGTTAGGTTACGTTAGGATAGGTATGATAAGTTATATAAGTTAGGTTAAGCAGGTTAAGTTATGTAAGGAAACTGAGGGAGACACGCTATACGAGAGGATTAGCTCATGACCTCAGGGAATACGACGTACTTGACTGCTGTAAACCCTCTCGACAGTGTAATATGTCTGCTCCCTGGAAAGTACAGAAAATAGACGTCGAAATTGTACCCCTCAAGGTGAAAAAGATTCATCATGAACCGGGACAATTACGGTGTTTGTATGGAAGCATGATATCTCGGTTACCAAGAGGCAACAGTTTACATGTATATTGCGACGGGTCGGTGGCGGAGGATGGCAGGGCAGGGTGTGGTGTCCTAATAAGGGATTATACGGAGTTTGGGACTGTGGACAGGATAATTGAACTCCGGCTTAGTAATTATATATCATCCACACAAGCTGAACTGCAGGCCATTCTGGCGTGTTTGGAGGAAGTACGTCATGACGACAAAAATGTTTTTGTATTTGTCGATAGCCGAGGAGCACTGGAGTCCTTAAACAGTCGAAACCCAGTCTTCATGTCTATAGTGGAGGACTGTAAGAGAAGAATAACTGAGATACAGCTGAAAGGTTATAGTGTGAAATTCATGTGGATTCCATCTCATGTTGGAATAGTGCTCAACGAGGTGGCGGATGACTTGGCCAAACGTGCCACATCAAAACCACAAGTTGACATTGAATGTGAATTCACAATGAGACAAATAAGAAGCAAAATCAGAAATATTCAGGCACAGGCGGGAGTGGAGAGGAGAGAGATAATGTATGAGAGAAGTCAAACCATGCTACATGTACTACACCACACATGCTACACACCACAGGCTACGTGTATGTGAGTCAAAACACCCATTTCACTTATGGTAAAAGGAGAAATGCTTGGAGTGACTCTGTGTACATGCGGCTCAGGCTTGGGTACAAATATTACTGGGAATATGGGATAGATGTTCATGATAATGACACGAAGTGTAAACTATGTGGTATGTTAAGGTCTCACACCCTTGCCCATTATATTCTTGATTGTCCGTTGATTAATGTATATAGAAACACTGAGATAAGGACTGTTCCTGAACAAATAGCCTGGATGTGTCACAACGGAAAGGTTGATGATATTCTTGAGAGATATAAGAATTTTGCACCAAGATTGTAATATTTTGTTGAATTATCTGCAGGTGTCTTGCAAATTGTCTATACAGTATACCTAGGTCATAAAAGTATTTGTGTGTATGTCTGATACCATACTACTTGTGAGGGAGGAAATGTATATTTTTACCTCTCCGAATGTTTGGTAATGTGTTTATTTGTGATGTGTGTCTATGTATATATTAACACGTTGTACTGAATGGGGTGAGAATAGCTTGAGCTACCTCATCCCTTTGTGTGTATTTTACCTCAATAAACTTATTTCAATTTCAATTTCAATTTCAGTTAGGTAAAGTTAGGTAAGATAGGTAAGGTAAGGTAAGTTATGTTAGGATAGGTAAAGTTAGGTTATGAATGTTAAGTTAGGTAAGATAGGTTAAATTATGTAAGTTAGGTTAAGCAGGTTAAGTTAGGTAATGTAGGTAAGTTAGGTTAAGCAGGATAAGTTAGGTAAGTTAAGTTAGGATAGGTAAATTTAGGTTAAGCAGGTTAAGTTAGGTAAATGTAGGTAAGTTAGGTTAGGTATGATAGGTAAGGTAAGTTATGTTAGGATAGGTAAAGTTAGGTAAGATAGGTAAGGTAAGGTAAGTTATGTTAGGATAGGTAAAGTTAGGTTATGAAGGTTAAGTTAGGTAAGATAGGTAAAGTTAGGTAAGATAGGTAAGGTAAGGTAAGTTATGTTAGGATAGGTAAAGTTAGGTTATGCAGGTTAAGTTAAGTAAGATAGGTAAAGTTAGGTAAGATAGGTAAGGTAAGGTAAGTTATGTTAGGATAGGTAGAGTTAGGTTTAGGAACGTTACGTTAACTAAGTAAGATTGGGTGGAGAGGATAGGTTACGTAGGTTTGAACAGTGTAGTTCAGATAACAGTTTTAGGGTAAAGCGACTAAGAAAATATGTTTTAACAGAAGTGCAGGTTTGGTATGAAAAGCTGAACTAGTTACATTTTGGAGAGAAATTTTATGACTGAAGATGTCTTAAAGAATAACATGATGGAAGAAGGAGAGTTTATTTGATGAACGAAGGTGTCTTAGAGAACAACTTTTGGAGAACGAAGGTGAATTAGAGATCACTTTGATGACTCTGAGAATAACTTTGGTCAACGAATATGGATTGGAAAGTTTCTCTAATGAACGAAGGTGACTTAAAGATTAACTTTTATGATTTAGAGAACATCTTTGATGTCTTAGATAGCAACATTGATGTCTTAGAGAACAACTTTTGATGACTCTGAGAATAACTTTTATGTCTTAGAGAACAACTTTGATGAGCAAGATTAACTTTAGATGTCTCTGAGAATAACTTTTATAACATAGAAATTAACTTTAATGAACAAAAGTGAGTTAGAGAATAACTTTGATGACACTGTGAATAACTTTGATGACTTTGAGAACAAGTTTGATAGCTCTTAGAATAACTTTGATGACTTTGAGAATGTCTTTGAGAACATGAGTAGTATTTTGTTAGCTCAGAGAATAACTTTTTGATGACATAGAGAATAACTTTTATGTCTTTGAGAAGAACATTGATGGCTTAGAGAGAATATCTTTGATGAAAGATGATGTCTTAGATTAACTTTGACGTCTCTTGGAATAACTTTGATGACTTTGAGAACAAGTTTGATAGCTCTGAGAAAGACTTTGTTGTCTTAGAGAATAACTTTGTTGTCTTAGAGAATAACTTTGAGGACTTAGAGAATTAATATGTTGAACGAAAGTGAGTTAGAGATTACCTTTGTAAACTCTGAGATTAACTTTGATGAACGAGAAAATACTTTTTGATTGCATCGAGAATAATTTTGATAGCTCTGAGAATAACTTTTATGCCTCTGAGATTAACTTTAATGAACGAAGATGTCTTAGAAAGATTCTCTGATGAACGAAAGGTTACTTAGAGAATAGCATTTTGATGACTGAGATTAACTTTTTGATGACTCTGAGAATAACTTTTATGCCTCTGAGATTAACTTTAATGAGCGAAGATGTCTTAGAAAGATTCTCTGATGAACGAAAGGTTACTTAGAGAATAGCATTTTGATGACTGAGATTAACTTTTTGATGACTTTGAGAATAACTTTGAGGATGCGAGTAAATTTTTGAGTGTTTGAGAGTGTCTTTTGTTATCTCGAAGAGTAACTTTGGTGTTACGGAGAGCACCTTTGACTATTTTTCTTACTTAACGACATATAATTTTTACGAAAGTGCTGAAAAAGTTACATTTGACTATTTTTCTTACTTAGCGACATATAATTTTAGTTACGAAAGTGTTGAAAAAGTTACATTTGACTATTTTAGTTGAGGAAAGACAAGAAAAAAATATGACGACAGTGACTATTTTAGTGCTCCACAAAGTATAAATGTCAGTTAAGAACGACGATGATAGATATCTTTGACTATATTTTCTTACTTGACGAAAACATAATTTTAGTTAGGAACAATGACGAATATGACTTTTTCTGTTGATTGATGGATAATTTTAGTTATGAAATGACAATGAAACATGAAGAACACGGTTATTTTCTGATGACTAGGGAATAAGTTTAGTTATGAACAGTGTTGGAAAGATTCCTTTGACAATTTTTAGCTAAGAGAAAGGTTGTTTTAGTTAAGAACGGTGTTGAATGAGATTAATCCTGACTATTTTTGGTTGATTGGATAATAAGTTTAGTTGAGAAATGACGAAAGTGACTATGTTTTAGTTGATTGGCGAAAGATTTTTAGTTAAGAAGTTACAAGAAAGGTTTGTCTTTGTAAATTTGGAACTGAATAAAGTGTAGATTTGTTTAAGAACAGGGTTGGTAGAACTATTAAGTTGACTACGAGAATTACTTTGACATAGTTTTGCAAATAAAAACTGGGTGACTAAAATTGTTGAGGGAACTGTATTGCAGTATAATATTATTTTACAAAGAACTAGTTAGTGAATGGAAGAAACAAATTGGTTTAAAGAAACAAAGAACATAAAAAATTTAGGTTAAGTAGGGGAATGAACACAGTGAACATACGGTGAACACAGAAAACATGTAAGAAAAGAGTTGATGAATAGAGTGAACATGCAGGGAATATGAACTTATAGAGAATATGAAGACATGATAAGGAACATAGGGAATACAAAGAATGAACACTGAACATGTGAAGAACAAGCTAAGAACATTGAGAACATGAATATTGGGTATAAAAGTTATACAGAGAACATATGATGTACATGAAAACATGACAAAGAACATAGTGATCATACAGGGAAAATGGTAGAAAAAATTTGAACTGAGCATGCTGTGAACATTTGTAGAACATGGAATGAACACAGAAAACATGGACAAAATGTGAAGAACACAGCTGAATATAGAGAAAATATGCAAATACAGTATGATTATTGAAGGTTTGGATACGTTGGGGATGAGAAGGGTAAGGTAATTACTCTGATAAAGAGATAGGCTGGAGAGGGACTTGATCGGATATATTTATGTTTGATAATCTAAGACAGAGGAAATGGAGCTTGGCTAATGCCCTGATTAATTTTACTACGTTAGAAATAAGGCGATCTTAATTCTCAGGTGATTTAGTTGGAAATAAAGATCTTGTACAAAATGAACTAAGCTGGGGGACAAGAGTTGAAACTTGATAACTGAACTGGTTTTTATTTACTATGTCTGAAATACAGAGGGTAAAAATTTCAGGGAAATTGATGGGTTATTTACAAATATACGAGAGAGAACTAAGGTGGGGGACGAGAGCTGGAGCTAGATAACTGTTTTGATCTTATTTACGGTGTCTGAAAATGTAGTTGGGTGTTTAAATCTCAGGGGATTTGGACTGATAGTAATGAATTTACAGGAGTGAACTTTGACAGAGGACAAGAGCTAGAGTTTTATAATTGTTTACATCATATTTACTATGTCTGAAATACAGAGGGTAAAAATTTCAGGGAAATTGATGGGTTATTTACAAATATACGAGAGAGAACTAAGGTGGGGGACGAGAGCTGGAGCTCGATAACTGTTTTGATCTTATTTACGGTGTCTGAAATACAGAGGGTAAAATTTTCAGGGAATTTGATTAGGTTGATGAAGATGTGCGAGGGAACTAAGGTGGAGGACAATTGCTGGAGCTCGGTAACTAAATTACTGTATTGAACTACGTTTGAAATATGATTATTTTTAAATTTTAGAGGGATTGGACTGATAGTATTCATTATACGACAGGGGACAAAGGCGGGGGATAAGAGCTGGAGCTCGATAACAAAATTATTGTATTTTAATACATTTGAAATAGCTGTGTTTTAAATCTCGAAGAAAATGATTGGATACTAAAGAAGATGTATTAGTAAAACTAAGGTGGGAATGTGAGCTAGTCCCTGACTTTGTTTATATATGTAAAACTGAATAGTTTAATGAAAAGGAACTATGAATGAACAATATGAAGGAGAGGGACGGTCCAGATATTATGGAGAAGATAAGATAAGAGGTGACCTGCATGCGGCGTCTGGCTGACCGGCGTAAGGTAAATACAGGTGACGCGAGAGATTGTGAGGTAAGGGGGGGGGGAGGGACATTATCGTATGACATTATTTTCATAATAAGAACTTTAACAAACTCGTATGACATTATTTTCATTATAAGAACTTTAACAAACTTCTAAAATCTCAGAAATTATTTTCCTCATAAGAATTCCTTAATTCCAAATCTGTGACTGCCCAAATTCGCCTAAAAACCCTGGCAGTCCACAGACGAATGTCTAAATTCACCTGAAAACCCTGGCAGTCCACAGACGAATTTTTCCGAAGTTGAAAACAGGCAAAATATGTCCGTAGAGTTTTCATAGAAATGCTGTGACACAAACACGATTTTTTCTAAAATTTTTCTTTAAGATTTTCATACTTATTTTCATTATAAGAACTTTTAATAAACTTCTAAGATCTCAGAAATAATTTTTCTCATAAGAATTCCTTAATTCCAAATCTGTGACTGCCCAAATTCGCCTGAAAACCCTGGCAGTCCACAGACGAATTTCTAAATTCACCTGAAAACCCTGGCAGTTTACAGACGAATTTCCCCCAAAACAAAAATTCGTCTGTGGACTGCCATCCCTACTACTCACAACATCTGTCGGGCTGACTGGTGAAAGGAGAAGAGAGTTTGGATAGCTGCCTGAGAGTTGTGTGTTGATATGTGTCTGAGTCTGTGGGATTTTACTGGCAAGGTTAGCACCAACCGATGAAAAGAAGCTATTAAATTCATTCGCCATTTCTAAATCAGATGACGGTGTAAGGCCATCCTTAGTGTTATGATCTCAGCGTACAGGAGAAACGAGTCTCCCTCCTTGAGAGTTATTCATCAAGCCTGACCTAACCAGAAGGTCTAGCAAATATTGAGGTGATAACGCATATGTAAAATAGTTGCTTGGATATGTATAACAGTTTGAGATTATGGGCAATGAAGAAGAAAACAGATAAATGACTGGCTAGGAGATGTGGACATTTTGCTGGAGGCGTGAGGCTCGCTTCCTGAGGACCTTGACCTCACTTGAGTGCCAGACATCGCAGGGGAAAGCTGCGCTCCGTTGAGCTCCCGCCAGAAGGGAACCCCTAGTGATATATCTCGAAGGGAAGAGAAGTGTGTAGACGTGCCAGCTGTGGAACTGAGCTGGGAACGTTGTGGTCTCAAGTCCTTGTCGAAGAAGAGAGCATCAAGCCGGCCAGGGACATTATTGTGGGCCGTGGAAGCGCCGCGACCAGACGCCGTCAGAGGGAGAGCGCCCTCGACCAGTTAATCTGTGGTAAGCACGATATACGCCAGTTCATAGTGATTGCTTGTAGTTGGTCGTGTGCCCAGCGACAGTAGCGATGTTTATTTATAAGTTAGACATGTTTTAATAAGGCAGAAAGCCTGAAATAAGAGAGTGGAGAGGGAGGAGCACGGAGCGACGTCCGTCCCCTCTGAGCTCTGACAGACGACTGAGGGAGCCCGGCTCCTGACGGAGGAAGACCCTCCCAGCGAGTGAGGACCGCCGCCAGGCGAGGTGGAGTATGGACCCGCCCAAAACGGGGGAGTTCACTCTCACTGTATGTAGAGGACAGATAGAGATTGGAGGCAAGCATATTGTGTGGTTATTTTTGTTTATGTGTTAAAGGGGAAACATTTTATTGGAGTGTCGATGGGTTGCAGGTTTGTCTTTGGGGAAGAAGTTGCTGAGGACTTCGAAGCCAGCCTAGATGAGGTAATTGATGAGACTCCAAGGTAGTGAAGCAGAGGACCTCGAGCTGTGAGGAGAAGCAGTGAAGAGGAGTGTCACGTGCTTCTGTAGAGGTGGTGAAGCACCATAGTTGCTCGAGGAAACCTCACGGTGTAGCAGCCAAGAGAGCTGTGGAGGAACCTAGCAGAAGGGTGAAGCACCGTAGTTGCTCAAGGAAACTTCATGATAGCAGCCTGGAGGAGCTGCAGAGGGTCCTGGTAGTGAAGCCCGGAAGAACCTGAAGATATCAGGGTTGTGAACTTCCAGAGGTGGAAGGGAAGTTCTGGTGGATTACTTGTAGGGAGTTGATAGTGTTTGGTTGTCATTAGTGTGCAAGACGCAGTGAGAGGTGAATGGTTGTTTGCATTCTTATGTCAAGGAGTGTTTTACACTGAAGTTTAGAGTTACAGTCGTAGGCTGGATTACCTACAGATGTATGCGTTCCAGGACTGACAGTGATCGATTGATCATTGTTGTGTATCAATGAACATTTATACTGATATATGTTATTGCATTCAAATGCTGATTTTCTATATATATATATTATCTTGCTGATGGTGCAACAGTGTATGTAGACTTGATCAACTTGAGGTGGTTGATAGTATCAGGTGGTGAACCAGGAGATAGGATACCACTTGATAAGCTGATAATAGAGTTCTGATGGTGTTGGAGTGCAACCTGATTGTGATATTATAGAGTATAGGATTCATTATTATTATATGTGTGTATGTATCGTGTATGTGCTTTGTCCAGTAAATGTATCCCAATTTGCTGGTGTTTGCCCTTGTCCCAGTGAGGCTTCCCGGGAGGTAGTAAAGAAGGAGAGAGAGAGAGAAAGAACCAAGAACCACTGCTGTGGACAGGGTAGGAGGTAATACTAGTAAGTCATAGGGGATTGAGGAGATCATATCTCATAAGGAGAGAGTGGGGAGTCACAGCGGCTCGAGTGGGTGTGTGCACGTGACAACGAGGCTAAGTGTTGGAGCCGCATCCCCTAAACGTGTGACATTGAGCCCTTCTCCAAGAGCCAGAAGCGCCAAGGGTGATCTCCTAGTATAAACACTCTACCGAGTTGTGGGTTGGGTTGTCCATAGAGAAGGATCAACGACGACAACACCAACCAACCCACAGTCTATAAATAAATTGGGGGCCCTGTGTCCGGGAGAGTGAACTGACACACCCACACCCTGTCCAAGAGTGGATTTGTACACCCTTGCTGAAATAAATAAACTGTGTGACCGCAGGTGTATACTCTCTCTCTTGGGAAGACTCACAGGACAAAGATGGATAAGGTGCAAGCGTTTGTGGAGTTAGGCAAGCCTGAGGACTTGGAAGGTTGCACGAGGGATCAATTGAAACAAATAGCAGAAAAATGTGGCATTAGGTTGAAAGCATCTAAAGTAGCTGGGATGAAGGATGAGATCCTTAGACAGTTGGGAGCCAGAAGTGAAGCGGCAGAGCAAGGAGCCCAAAAAGGAGCTGAAAGTGGAAAGGAGGATGATGGGCAGGATGAAGTGAGATCCCAGGGATCGAGTAGGAGCAGCAAGAGTAGCCGCAGTAGCAGGAGTAGCCGAAATAGGAGCTTGGAGAGATTCCAGTTAGAGCTCCAGATGCAGCAACAACGAGAGGACAAGGAGAGACAGTTCCAGCTGGAAAAGATGAAATTAGAACTCTAGATGAAAAATGAAGCCGAGAAGGAAAAAGAGAAAACCAGAATAAGGGAACTGGAGTTGGAACAGGCGAAAGAAAAAGAGAAAACCAGACTGGAAATAGAAAAAGAGAAAACCAGAGTAAGAGAACTGGAGTTGGAACAGGAGAAAGAAAAAGAAAAAGCCCAGGTCGAAAAAGAAAAAGCCCAGGTCGAAAAAGAAAAAGAGAGAACAAAACAAATGCAGATAGAAGCGAATAGAACCTTGGCTGAGCAAAGGATTGAACATGGGTTGCCAGAGAGCACCACCCAGGTATCACACCCACCAGATGTTAGGGTTAGGGAGAAGGACATTCCCTTGTTTGTTCCCGAAGGGGCAGTGAGCTTTTTCGAGCACTTTGAAAAAGTTGCCAGCATCAAAGAGTGGCCACAGGAGGAATGGGCTCAGCTGGTCCAGTTAAGATTGACCGGTGCAGCCAGGGAGACATACACCCAATTGTCACTGGAAGAGTGCCAGGATTATGCCACAGTAAAGAGCAGCATATTGCGCTCGTTTCAGTTAACCCCAGAAGCTTATAGGAAGCGCTTCAGAGAGATGATCAAAGTTGGAGCGTGTACGTTTGCTGAGACAGCAAGAGATCTGGAAAGACGATTCCAGAAGTGGATTGAGGCTGCTGGAGTTGGATCTTACGCTGACCTGAAGCAACTGATGGTCATGGAGAAGTTCTTGGAGATGATGCATCCCGAAACAAAGTTCAAGATCCAAGAAGCAGGGATAAAGGAGGTGAAAGATGCCGCAGATAGGGCAGATATGATTACTGAAGCGTACAGGAGCTTGGGGGAGAACAGAGTGAGAAGCGAGGCGAGACGCAGCAATGGCAGACCCAGTGGAGTCTGGGGAGGAAGAAATTATGAAAGACCCAGAAGAGTCTGAGGTGAGAAAAATTTTGATAAATGGGCAAATAAAAGTAAGTACCCTAAAACTCAGAAGAGTAGGTCGCGCACTTCATCTGAAAATGAGGATGGAGGGGCTAAGCGAGAAACTAATCGTGATCCAGGGAATCAAGAATCCAGTAAAGCTCCACAGAGTACGAGTAGTACGTCTGGCCCGAGGAACTCCAATACGAGTGGGCAGAGTCAGAGCTACTCTGGTACATATAGAAGAGACTTTTCCCAGATGAGATGTTACAATTGTAACGGATTGGGTCACGTGATGCGAGATTGTCGGCAGGGCAAGAGAGTTGTGACCCTGGCCATGTGTGACCCCCGAAGTAGATATACTAATGTGTTCCAAGACAAACCACAGAGAGCGAACTTAGTGAACGAGAGGTATAGGCCGTTCATGAGCAAAGGTTGGATCAGTATAGGAGGCCAACCTGAGGTAGAAGTTGGTATCTTAAGAGATACCGGAGCTAATCAGAGCTTGATTACGAGAAGCCTGATTGGGAATGATCGACGGTTAGCTGGCAGAGGTTAGATGAGAGTATATGGGTTATTGTCTGAGAGTGACATGCCCGTTTGTACTGTCCAGCTAAGGTCGGAATATGTGTCAGCAGAGGTGATGTTGGGAGTTTGCCCCGACATACCTATTCCAGGAGTCCAAGTGATCCTGGGAAATGACTTGTGCGGGACAAAGGTGTTGCCAAGAGTCATAGTGGAGACTGTGCCAGAGGAGTGCCCAGAAGGCCACTGCACGGGTGGGACACCTGAGAGTGTGAACCTGACTGACATCCGAGGAGATGCGTCAGGAGGCCGCCAAACCATTGAGTACCCTGTCTCGGTAGTGATGAAGGCAGAGGTGGCCGACGAGGGAGACGCTGGAGAATATAAGACAGTGTCGATTCAACCGGTGGAAGGTATCGATGTAGATATAGCATGGCTGTTTGATGAAGGTCCAGCCCAGGAGAATGAAGTCTCGGTGAGGTCAAAAGTGAAGATGGCCCAGCCGAAGAAGAATACTGTGAAGAGAGCGGACCTGAGTAGAGCCCAGACTGCTGAAATCAAGAGTCGGAAGGTGAATGCAACTGTGCTGAGTAGGAATGAGGAAGGATGTGGACATACTGAGGACGGGAGTAGAGCGTCACGTTGTCCACGAGCACAGAGGCATATGGATAGTGGAGTTAAGTTGTTTGAGATGTCAAGAGTTGACATGTTTCACAGAAAACGTGGAGGAGAGATAGTGAAGAAGAGTAATAGCCGGGAAAATGAAAGGAGAAGAGACAGTATGTGTGGAGAGATGCTTACGAGCACTCTAGGGAAGGTAAAGCGACATGTACGGTCGAGTGCTGTTGGATGTAATACAGTGCCCGAAGAAACTTTTAGGGAACGAAGAAGAGTTGAAGGAGAAGAAAGGGAGTTGTATAGAGGTGAAAAATGTGGGAAGAGGAAGATGATACAAGCATGGAGGAATAGAAGAAAGCCGAGGACTCGGTGGGAGTCGAACAGGATGAGGTCTCGGATATATGAGGAGACGAAAGGGAGGATCGTCGGTGAAGACGAGGGAGTGAAGTATGAGGACTGGAGACGAAAGTATAATGGCAGTAGATGGAAGTGTGAAGACGACAGAGGAGGTACTGACAGTAGATGTCTGACTCTGGACGTGAAGAGAAGAAGACGAGGAAACGAAGGGTGGAGACAGTAAGTAGAGTGGACCGATGGAGTGCAGGCGTCCAAGGAGGACAGCCTAGCCAAGAGGTGCCAGAGAAGTCAGATCGTTTATGAGAAGATCGTGTTTCTGGCGAGTTGTGAGCCAGATGTTGGAAGGTGCAACGAACTAATTGTAGACTACTAAGGGAGTATATCGAGTGAAGAAAGAGACAGTGCGGTGGCGGATGTATTATCCCGAGCTTTGCCACTGGAATAACTCTCAAAAATAAGGGGAGGGGAGTGTTATGATCTCAGCCTACAGGAGAAACGAGTCTCCCTCCTTGAGAGTCATTCATCAAGCCTGACCTAACCAGAAGGTCTAGCAAATATTGAGGTGATAACGCATATGTAAAATAGTTGCTTGGATATGTATAACAGTTTGAGATTATGGGCAATGAAGAAGAAAACAGATAAATGACTGGCTAGGAGATGTGGACATTTTGCTGGAGGCGTGAGGCTCGCTTCCGGAGGACCTTGACCTCACTTGAGTGCCAGACATCGCAGGGGAAAGCTGCGCTCCGTTGAGCTCCCGCCAGAAGGGAACCCCTAGTGATATATCTCGAAGAGAAGAGAAGTGTGTAGACGTGCCAGCTGTGGAACTGAGCTGGGAACGTTGTGGTCTCAAGTCCTGGTCGAAGAAGAGAGTATCAAGCCGGCCAGGGACATTATTGTGGGCCGTGGAAGCGCCGCGACCAGACGCCGTCAGAGGGAGAGCGCCCTCGACCAGTTAATCTGTGGTAAGCACGATATACGCCAGTTCATAGTGATTGCTTGTAGTTGGTCGTGTGCCCAGCGACAGTAGCGATGTTTATTTATAAGTTAGACATGTTTTAATAAGGCAGAAAGCCTGAAATAAGAGAGTGGAGAGGGAGGAGCACGGAGCGACGTCCGTCCCCTCTGAGCTCTGACAGACAACTGAGGGAGCCCGGCTCCTGACGGAGGAAGACCCTCCCAGCGAGTGAGGACCGCCGCCAGGCGAGGTGGAGTATGGACCCGCCCAAAACGGGGAGTTCACTCTCACTGTATGTAGAGGACAGATAGAGATTGGAGGCAAGCATATTGTGTGGTTATTTTTGTTTATGTGTTAAAGGGGAAACATTTTATTGGAGTGTCGATGGGTTGCAGGTTTGTCTTTGGGGAAGAAGTTGCTGAGGACTTCGAAGCCAGCCTAGATGAGGTAATTGATGAGACTCCAAGGTAGTGAAGCAGAGGACCTCGAGCTGTGAGGAGAAGCAGTGAAGAGGAGTGTCACGTGCTTCTGTAGAGGTGGTGAAGCACCATAGTTGCTCGAGGAAACCTCACGGTGTAGCAGCCAAGAGAGCTGTGGAGGAACCTAGCAGAAGGGTGAAGCACCGTAGTTGCTCAAGGAAACTACATGATAGCAGCCTGGAGGAGCTGCAGAGGGTCCTGGTAGTGAAGCCCGGAAGAACCTGAAGATATCAGGGTAGTGAACTTCCAGAGGTGGAAGGGAAGTTCTGGTGGATTACTTGTAGGGAGTTGATAGTGTTTGGTTGTCATTAGTGTGCAAGACGCAGTGAGAGGTGAGTGGTTGTTTGCATTCTTATGTCAAGGAGTGTTTTACACTGAAGTTTAGAGTTACAGTCGTAGGTTGGATTACCTACAGATGTATGCGTTCCAGGACTGACAGTGATCGATTGATCATTGTTGTGTATCAATGAACATTTATACTGATATATGTTATTGCATTCAAATGCTGATTTTCTATATATATATTATCTTGCTGATGGTGCAACAGTGTATGTAGACTTGATCAACTTGAGGTGGTTGATAGTATCAGGTGGTGAACCAGGAGATAGGATACCACTTGATAAGCTGATAATAGAGTTCTGATGGTGTTGGAGTGCAACCTGATTGTGATATTATAGAGTATAGGATTCATTATTATTATATGTGTGTATGTATCGTGTATGTGCTTTGTCCAGTAAATGTATCCCAATTTGCTGGTGTTTGCCCTTGTCCCAGTGAGGCTTCCCAGGAGGTAGTAAAGAAGGAGAGAGAGAGAGAAAGAACCAAGAACCACTGCTGTGGACTGGGTAGGAGGTAATACTAGTAAGTCATAGGGGATTGAGGAGATCATATCTCATAAGGAGAGAGTGGGGAGTCACAGCGGCTCGAGTGGGTGTGTGCACGTGACAACGAGGCTAAGTGTTGGAGCCGCATCCCCTAAACGTGTGACGTTGAGCCCTTCTCCAAGAGCCAGAAGCGCCAAGGGTGATCTCCTAGTATAAACACTCTACCGAGTTGTGGGTTGGGTTGTCCATAGAGAAGGATCAACGACGACAACACCAACCAACCCACAGTCTATAATACTTAGAGAGTGTTATCTGGTTGTGGGAGTGTTATTTAGTTCCCAGGATATTAGAGATGGTATTCCATGTGCTTTTCATGTTGCCTTTTGCTTCTTTGAATCTGTTCTCATAATATGAAAGTTTAGCTTTTCTTGTTGATTGGTGAAGCACTAATATTCTATGTAATAATTTATAGTGCTTATTATAATTTACTCAGAACAACTAATATTTCTTAAAGCAAAACTACGAGCCTTCATTAGGATATAGCTGATCTGTAATATTATAAGAGCATGGACAATAGTAGGTAAATTTCACAACCCATGTGCGACCTGAAAACTACAATTTTCATTATAATTGAACCAATCACGACTATTCTGCTGTCTACGGCGATGGACGGGTACTGTGAGACGTAAATTGGTACATGAGGAAGAGTTTGGACCTTGGAAAAAATGTAACTGGGAATATACCACATATGTACTAATTCATATTCAACCTATTGACTTTAACCATCAAGTCATATATGTGCTGTCTTGTGCGAGAGCGGGTTGAATTTGAAGTCAATTAAATATCATGTAAATTGTAGATCGAATATTTTAAAGATAATTAAATATTACTTAAAGATTTGAGCAATTTCCGGCGTTGTCAGACGTAGATACAGAAAATAGGCCAGTGAATTGTGGACGCCTAGGCATAGCGAGTGACGCGTAATTTGACGTCAGGGGTTCGCCGTCTTGTGTACCCTGGAGAGGTCCATGGAGATTTTTTGTGGGTGCAGGTAGCATTATGGAAAGTGTTACCATGGGACACGGGGAGCGTGTCCCGTTGGTGGGGGTGTGTGGCGACGACGCAGTGTATATTGGCGTTTGGACGCCGGGTGTAGTGCATGGTTGTGTATTGGCGTTTGTACGCCGGGTTGTGTAGTGTAATGCACGTGTAGTGGCTTATTAAACGCCGGCGAGGTGTTGAGGACGCTATGTGGGGTGTTGATGGCGTTGGGGACGCCGTGTGTGTTGTTGACGGCGTTGGAGACTCCATGTAAGGTGTTGATGGCGTTGGAGACGCCGGGTGTTGATGGCGTTTGTCGGAAAATCCGACACCATTTAATAATATTACATGCAATTGCAGATATTGCCATTGTATACACAAGTTACCCATAGAAAATGTAACTTGTAGTGGAACTTTCCGTCTATAGAAAACGGGATATCATTGCCACATGCTATTATAAATTCACCACCTATTATGGTGGGAATTATTCCTAAATACATTAGTCTTTGGACTTTACCATCATAAAAACATCTCATATGAATTAATTTAATTATCAATATTAAAATAGAGTAAATGTGACCCTTCTATCACTTTATGACATCTGGACAATGTAGGCCAGTAGCGTTAGTGAGGGAGTGGTCAGCCATTGTTCTTAGACCAGGGGCCAGATTCACGAAAGCACTTACGAACGTGTACATCTTTCCTCAGTCTTTGACGGCTTTGGTTACATTTATTAAACAATTTACAAGTATGAAAACTTCCCAGTCAACTGTTGTTATTGTTATAAAGAGCCTCCTGGTGTTTCGGAGCTCATTAACTGTTTAATAATTGAAAACAATGCCGCTAAAGATTGAGAAAAGATGGACAGGTTCGTAAGTGCTTGCGTAAGTACTTTCGTGAATCTGATCCCAGAGTCGTGGAGCAAATTACGGCTCCTATAAATTCTCTTGGACGAAGTGTTATGGAAGATCAGAGTAGTGATCTGCCATCATCAACACGCTGTCAACAATCTCATGGGAAGTGTTTTTCCGAAACCCGTTTATCTAATCATTTTTGATCATTAATGTTAGGTAGATATTGGGTAACCGGTTAGAACACGAATGATCGACTCAAAAAAGGTAATTAAGCCTTGGTCCTTATTTGATCTATTGTAGAGTGTTTTCTCTGATATACCTGTCATATATTAGGATTCTGGCTTTATAGCTAGCGTTCTTTGACAGGTCAAGAAGAGGAAGCAATCTTGGTATATCAGTTACCGGGTGTTGGAAGCAGCCTCAAATGAGGATAATTTGGTATCTACATTCTAGTTATACCTAGTGGACTAAGGCCTGCTGTACCATAAGATAAGGAACCTCCTCAATGTTTACTAATATATGTAGTTTAATACTGTAGTTTGATTGGCTGCATATATATAAATTCAATATAAACCCCCCCTAATGTGTAAGGATCGATTTGTGAGACTATTGCAGAAATTCAGTCCACTTATCATCATACAAATTGCTACCGAAATATATAAATTAAAGTTAATATAAATTCATATAAATTAAATAAATATAAATCTTACAGGTCAGTTCCCATATTATTTGGACCTTCAGAACCGGATTATTTGGTCCTTTGAACCCACATTATTGGTCATCTTCGAGTCGGATGACAGATTATTTGGTCATCTCAGTACCGGATGAACCAGTTAACCAGTGGATTCATTAAATATACTAGTGCAGTGTGATTTATACAAAGCCAGTCAAAGACGCCGGCGTTGCCTCGACCGAGTTCACGAGCCCCCAACTCAGTCCAGCCTCATCAGCAGTTTCAGGGTCACCCATAGATTTGGTGGGTTCTTATTCCGTGACAGCGCTAATATTGAAGCCAACCAAATAAGTGGCTGTGTCCTCGCGAGATTGTTCACGGATTTCGTGGTTCGAGAGAGATTATCCACGAATTTTGTGGAGTTAATTTTGCGAGGTCACTAATAATATTTAATACTTCTTGATAATATTAGAAGTTTCATAGAGGCTAATTAAGAGGCTATTATCAATAATTGTGTATATTATTTCTCCAAAATAGAGAATTATTTAATATATATTGCACTAGTGTTCACAATATAATATTTACTAATTACCAACCCACAACAGGGTAGGATATTACCATTGACTAGTTGAACATATATTGTTCATCCTAGTCCCATTATTACCATAGTCTAGTTGTACTATATTAAACAACCCAGCACCATTAATGAATGGTGCAGACCCTATTTGGGGTGTAATTTTTATCAACTCGAGTTGAGTTGTGTATATAATAATTTACTTATGATCATTACACCTTTGAGTGATTAATTAGTGTCTATACCATCCTAGGGTGATATAGATGAGCTAACCTAAAGGCACTTCCAGTGACACTGGTTTATCACTCAAATCATTAGTGTGTATGATTGTATATATATATATATATATATATATATATATATATATATATATATATATAAATATATATATATATATATATATATATATATATATATATATATATATATATATATATATGTATATATATATATATATATATATATATATATATATATATATATATATATATATATATATATAATGTGTATTAATTTTTTAAGTGCTAATCTCTAGTAGAGGTAGGATTATCGCCTAGTGAGTGCAGAATTGTACCCTAGGCTACCATCAGTACTTGCTCAAAATTTATGAGCCAGTGGTGCCCAATTTACAAGTCGCCATGACTAATCCATAAAAAGCAAAGCGTGCTTTAATAGCAAGTAAACGCCAACTGACAAGAGATCTCGATCAATATGAACAATTATTATATGAGCCTGTAATTAATTATCGTCGGTTGAAAATACCACTGTTACAGATTCAAACCCAATTGCATATATTGAAAGCAAATAGGAAATCTTACCAAAATCAAGTCCACGACGACGACGACATAGTAGTTGAAGATGTGGAACCATTCCTGTCTGACCTAGTACAATATAAAGAAGAAACTCAACTCAGGTTGGAACATTTACACAGGATAATTGAATCAGAACAATTTGCCAGTACATCAAATAAAGTAGATAATGTTATGGATGATCTGGATCTTTTTGAGAATAAATGTCAAGCCAGATTAGATCCTTTAATCAACGAGGATAAAGCTTCACCCAGTAAAGCTTCACCCACTACAGCTTCACCCAATATTATACCACCAGAAATTAAGCAGTTCTCAGACAATTTATCCACAGTCTCTGTGGATTCTGAAAACCCAATACCTGAGGCTACTAAGTTAACATGCCTCCAAACTGAAATTAGAGGTGAAGCTGAACCAGTAGTAGAAAATGTAAATGAAAATAGCGACGGCACTAATTTCCCAGTCCAGCTTCCTAGGGATAATGCTGGCAATGAGCAAACTGTCATACATCTAGTACTACAATTGCTGGATTTACCTCAACCTGATCAGACTGCTGACTCATTACAATCCTTCAGCATGGAGTTTGAGTCACTACTAAGAACATTCAGTCTTAAGGTTGATATAACTACTAGTGAATGGATGACCAAAGTAGTCCTTCAACGAAAATTGTCCAGCGATATACTAGATGAATTATATGCACATCAATATAACACCATCCTGACAGTACAGGACATCACTGAAGGGATGCATTCCATCACAAACAAACGACGTGCAAATCAGGAAGTTAAAGCCTCTTGCAAGCCTTCAGAAATAGAAAATAAGAGTCAATTAAAGGGTAAAACAACTACCCCAAATAAACATCAGTCAATTACTCTAACATCAAGTTGCAGAAAATCTGACAATGCAGCAGAATCCTACAAGCCTACTGTTACTAGTTCACCCAAACCGGTAACTTCCAAACGTGCAGTAGGCTGGGGGACATGTATGTTCTGCAAAAAGAAGCATTCAACATACTGTTGTGCTAATTATCCAACCAGAGACACTCGTATTGAGCGACTCCAGGAATTAGGGAGATGGGCAAGGTGTCTCAAGTCACACAACATAGACTATTGTGATACCCAATTCAACACCTGCAACAGGTGTAGAAGAGGTAGGCACCATGCAGCACTGTGCAAATATACGAAATTAACGTATTCAAGACCCAAGGTGGAAGATAGCATTCCCACCACAGTACAGTACTGCAAGGTGCAACCAACAAAGAGTGTCCAATCGGCAAAGTCTAAAGGTAATACGACTTTGCCTACTGCCAAAACTACCATCCTGAATAAGAGGCCCAAGGTCCATACCCGTGGGTTGTTTGACCAAGGGTCTCAGAGAACATATGTCACTAAAAAGTTGGCAGAAGAACTACAATTAAGGCCTGTAGCCTAGACGTCATTCAACATCTCAGGGTTTCTAACAGATGCAGGACCTCAAGTCTACCAGGTGGTACAACCATCAGTACGTTTAGGCAGGTACGTCTGTCGAGTACAAGCCATTGTGGTGGACAAAATACCAGCAGACCTACAAGTTCAAGGTCTGAGAGCAATGGCCAAATTCCTGAGAAATAGAGGAATAAAATTGGCAGATAATATTAAGTCTGATCACCTCACCGACTTCGGTCTCCTTGTAGGGACAGACTATTGCCATCGATTCATCGGTAGCCCTACTAAATATCAGGGCATAACCATATTAAATTCTGCAGGAGGTAAATTACTCTCAGACCCAGTATCAAGCCTGAAGAGACCTATGGCTTCAGATAAATAATACCAATAGAAATCTAAATTTGTCAGCTGATTATATTTCTCCAGTAGCATTATACTAAGGCGATTACAGCTGACAATAGTAACAGAGGTTGATGTTAATATCATCATTTAAAGCTGAAGATGAGTTCATGAGGCCTCAGTGGCAAATCAGTGAACAGTAGCCTAAACAGTTACAAGTCACTGCGACCAATGTCACTGAACCCACTGCAGTCTCAGAACCATTCTTTACTTTAATGATGGGCTATTCAATCCTCTGAATCAATTAACTAAATTAAACCCCAATAAATCTGACGACTAATTTGATACATTTATTATTTAATCAAGATGTATTCCATGGGCCTCAGTGTATATATATCAGTGACCAGTTACCTGAACAAGCTTCAAGTTATATCTAATGTCACTGATCTCACTGCAGTCCCTGAATCATACTTGACTGTAGTACTTGATCACATTCAGTCCTCTGGGTTAAATAATATGTAATTAGGCTTGAATTTTAGCCTTTCAAGAGTTAACAGGGAAATGAAATCGCATTAGACTTCTAACCCCTGTAACTTGAGTACGGGACATCCGTCCTGTACGAACAGACGCACAAATGTGTGATTACTAACTACTAACTTAAATTAATCCAATAATTCGAAGGAGGAGTATCAGTGTTCGTCTGTTCTAAATAGGACTGCGACCCGTGAGCAGCCCCCGGGGAATTATGTCGGAAAATCCGGCACCATTTAATAATATTACATGCAATTGCAGATATTGCCATTGTATACACAAGTTACCCATAGAAAATGTAACTTGGAGTGGAACTTTCCATCTATAGAAAACGGGATATCATTGTCACATACTATTATAAATTCACCACCTATTATGGTGGGAAATATTCTTAAATACATTAGTCTTTGGACTTTACCGTCATAAAAACATCTCATATGAATTAATTTAATTATCAATATTAAAATAGGGTAAATGTGACCCTTCTATCACTTAATGACATCTGGACAATGTAGGCCAGTAGCGTTAGTGAGGGAGTGGTCAGCCATTGTTGTTAGACCAGGGGCCAGATTCACGAAAGCACTTACGAACGTGTACATCTTTCCTCAGTCTTTGACGGCTTTGGTTACATTTATTAAACAATTTACAAGTATGAAAACCTCCCAGTCAACTGTTGTTATTGTTATAAACAGCCTCCTGGTGCTTCGGAGCTCATTAACTGTTTAATAATTGAAAACAAAGCCGCTAAAGATTGAGAAAAGATGGACAGGTTCGCAAGTGCTTGCGTAAGTACTTTCGTGAATCTGATCCCAGAGTCGTGGAGCAAATTACGGCTCCTATAAATTCTCTTGGACGAAGTGTTATGGAAGATCAGAGTAGTGATCTGCCATCATCAACACGCTGTCAACAATCTAAAGGGAAGTGTTTTTCCGAAACCCGTTTATCTAATCATTTTTGGCCATTAATGTTAGGTAGGGGTCGTAATTCCGGATGTAACCTGAAACAATGACGAACAACATGTCCTTTATTGTGACAATAATTACATTGTTTCACAACAGTCGAACTTGTCGAACCTGATGTAGCTCTACTAGGGCTAATAGTACCCTTAGATTTACTAGATGCTTGGTCTGCACTGGCTGTAAGAACAGACTTTGAATTAAAATGACTACTCTTTGACCTCTCTCAATTATCCTGCCTAGAAGTGAATGTTTTAGGTGCCATGTGAAAATTATTATACGGTATTATATTTATCGTCTCATGTTCATCTGCCAAAATAGCCAAATCATGAACACCTTGTATGAACGTTTACCTGTGGCTAGTGCCATGGTCAACTTACAGGCAAACAAGACAAGAGTTCTTCTACTAGGATGAGCTGCTTAAAGGATAAAAAGATCATGAGTATTCATTCTATTAAGCCACCTGTCAAAGACTGACTCTTTTACTCGAGCAAAATCTGTAACTGTCTGATCATGTGCATGCTTGACTCTCTCTAAACTTTTGTCTTTATGCCTCTGCATTCAGTTCATATGCTTGCAAGATCCTCTTTTTAACTGTGGGGTAGTGAAAGCTGTCTTCAGGAGGGAGCAAGGGCGAAAATCTCTCGTGCCTTCCGACACAACTAACCTTGTATAATGGTCACCCAAGTATCCTCTGGTCATTTTAAACTAGTAGCTAACTTTGAAAAATGCAAGAAAACAATTCGGGGTCCTTCTCATCAAATTTAGGAAATTCAAACCCTTTAGAGAAGTAAAGTCCACTACTGTGACTACTACTAGAACTTCCCTTAGAACCCTTACTACTAGCAGCGGCTGCAGCTTCTAGCTTTTTCTCCTCAAGCCTAATCTGCGCCTCAGCCATCTGCTGTTTAATTCAAACTGTCTCTAACTCTATTTCTTTCTGCTTAGTTTCCTCTTCTCTGAATTTAACTAGCTCTAACTCGGCTTCTCTCTGCTTACTTTCTTCTTCTCTTTGTTTAGTTTCTTCTACACACCTAAACCTTTCTAACCCAACTTGCTTTAAGTGAAGTTCTAACCCTGCCTTCTCAGTCTGGCAGTACTCTCAACCTCATCAGGGTATTCTTACAATACCTCATCACTTAAGAAGCCATCTTCTTCTAGATACAGAAAAATAATTCTCAGTAATTTAGTTTTAGTCATTCTGGGTGCCACTTCTAACTCTAGGGGTTTTCCCATATAAATCAACACTGATTTAGTGAAGGTCTTAATCCTATCCACTGATGGATTCTGCAAAATTTCTTTTACTAATTGCTCCATATTAATTAATTAAAAAGACACGTTCTACAAATTATTATACCAAAATAGGAATATGGTAGATTAGCATTTGCCCACCTGCAACAAGCATGTACACTTAATTCCGTCGTGCAGCGTTGCAAGTGCAGTAATAATTAATTAGGTTCACATAGGACTGCACGCTGAATCATACGCAGAGACACAAGTCACCAAAGCGTCTTCAAACAAAGGATACTGGAACATTCACTTCAAATTGGCACAACAAACTAGATGTGGAGGTTTTCTATTTTGCTTTCCCGACTGCAATGCTTACGTCGCCAATGTACATATCGCAGACGCTTCACGAAGCTGTCGGAATCAACAGAGAAAATACGAGAGCAACCGTACAGGGCCTGGGAGCAAGGTCGAGTTAGAGTCCTTGAGGGTCTCTTCTCAGACTAGCCTCACCTGGTCCTGGTCCACGTTGATCGTTGGAATCTCCTCAATGCTTGAAACACTTTAAGACTCCTAGGGTCTCCTAGGGTCCTCATCACATTTATAGATTAGTGAATTAGGTAACTCGATGTTGGAGACACCTAGAGCTGAAGGCTTGAGTAATATTGGCAGTATTCAGAGGTAGTTCAACGGAAACACCGCATAAAGTTTAACAGTAGTTTATTTACTAACTTAACCACTAATACAAAGGGTGCTTGATTTACTTTAGATTGGCGTCAGAAAGGCTATGGTTGAATTAGCAAGACTCTTGACGTCTGGCTAATCGATTTGGATCCACTCGCGGAGAACACCTAACTTAACACAGTTAACAGCCAATCATTAACACAGCAAACCTGATGCTGAGTTTAACTTGATGGTGAGGAATGGACGGTGTTCAGTCTATTTGCTGATAGACTGAATAGAACACGTCTTCTATGCACGGGCTCCCTCACGTGAATACCCTGCAAGAGGCTGCCGGGCATCTCGTGGGACACACACAACAAGGGATTACAATTTGACCAATAGCATTGCAGGAAAAGAGCGGGAACCAATCATATTGATCGTTCCCTTATCAGTAGCAGAGGTGACGCCATGGACTCGTCACAGTTGTTATTCTCCATCACGCAGGTTGAGGCTGAGCCCAGAGGTTAGATCATCGCCTCACAGGCGTCTCCTCTCTCTCTCACGCTCCGCACCAGCTCTGTATACTCACTGACCCCTGGCAAGTATGCTTAACTTGCCTGTATCTAATTTACCCTTAGGCATACGGTGGACTCCGTATAATAAACGTATTTCTGGTTATGTGGGCATCCTGGGGACACCCAACATGACAGATTACTATCCAGGGTTAACAGAGATATGGCTTGTGCACGAAATCGGTGCACTGTGCACTGTGATGAGCCATTCAAGTCAGCTGTGGGAGAAGCTTGAGACCATACTCTCACATCACCCCCCAACGAAACACCATAACGTAATAGTGGCTTTAGGCATTGTATGTACTAGCTCTATCTATAAGTCAGTAGTGTAAAGTGCGACTAGAGCGACGCGCGCCAGCTGCCAGGTGGCACACAGGTGAGTGCCACCCGACAGGTGGGGCGCGGGTGTCTAGTCACACAGGTTTTGGGGGGAATTTTCCCGGAAGTTTTGGCGCGTTTCGGACGCGTGTGAGCGTCTGGTGTTATGGTATGTGGTCATGAAAGAGGGGAGATCATGATGTTGGATGGCAGGTGGTGCGCGTCGTTGCCGTCGCGACGCGTCGTTGCCGTCGCGACGCGTCGTTGCCGTCGCAGCGCGTCGTTACCGTCGCACAGGTTTGGGAGGGGAATTTCCCGGAAGTTTGGCGCGTGTCGGTCTTGAGTGGTGGGTGAGCAGGTGCAGCCCCCCCTCTGCCGCGCGGGTCTAGTCCTCGGGTGTTATGGTAAGTGGTCAGGAAAGACGAGAGTAGTGTGAGAGTAAGTGGTAGAGTAAGTGATAGAGTAAGAAAATAGAAGGAAGAGGGAGGAATGAGTAAAAGAATATGTATGCGTGTTTTTGCGTAGCCTTAATCGTGAGTTAGTGTGTAGATGTGAGGAGAAGGCAACACAGTCTGTTATGTTGTTTTGGGTGGGGGGTTGGATGGAGCTTCCCCTTCGTCTGGAGAGAGTGCTCTGGGCCATTATGTGGTTAGACAAACCATTAGCTCCCCTACAGGAAGTCGCAAGTGTTGAGGGGTGAGAGAGCACTCTCCTGCGGAAGTTGGGCATTCCCTTGGGTCATTTGTCTTCAGAGTGTTGATGTTCGTCCCACGACGACTTCCCATACACTGTGGATTCCGGTAAGGAGGCGCGAGATACTTACTCCGGCCGACAGACAGACAGACCCTCACCTGTCACCCATCAATCACTTCTCATTTGACCCAGGTCGTTTCACTCCCCTCACACACAAACGCCCCGCCAGTTCCCTGCGAGACTTCATCCGCTACACACGCGTCATACAGCTCCATGTCATGGAAAGGCGAAGCTCTACAGCATGCATGAAATGCGGAGTGTTTTATATTCCATCACCGAATCAACTGTGTCGACTGCAATGCGCTAGCTGTGAAAAACCGCCCCTAGGACATTACGACATCAAATGCAAGCGATGTCAGCAGATTTTCTGTGATAACCGTGAGTGTTATTCATATTTAATATTCCACAGTTCATTTTATGACATCCACAGGTGAAATATCGCGTGTAAACTACTATAGTGTGAGAATATTTTCTCATTCGGGCTATTACATTCCACACAGTTAAATATGTTCTTTTCAATTTCAGTTTACAAAACCGTGAAGTGTCCTTATTGCTCACCCACCCCGCGAGGAGGTCATCGCCGGAATGAAACTTCACATAAACGTAGGTAGCATATAAAATACACTTCTCGTATCTGTATTTCATCCACTTGCAAGCGAACACACATGCATAATAATAATCATATTTTTCCCCATTCACCCGTGCTGAATATCATTTGTTCCATTTCAGGTTATAATCCATACCTCAATCGACGGAGGGAACAGATCGACGTCATCGAGCCTATACCCCATTCCTCACACACTGAGCTAAGGAGTGCACATCTCACTCGCGGCCACCCCCCACCCATTCATCAGGCTCAGCCACGCCGCCAGATGGGAGGCTACGAGACCGTATCGCCCCCTGTTAACACGATGTTACGAATTCATACACACTCACCTGCTCAACCCCTTCACCAGGACATAAGTAAGTTATTATTACTGTCTGATTTCAGTCTATTTCCTAAACATATTAATCCACACTAGTCTGTTCCCTAGCCTCATAATAATATATATATATATATATATATATATATATATATATATATATATATATATATATATATATATATATATATATATTTATATATATATATATATAAATACATGCATTCATTCTAGAGATATATATATATGGTTCATTCTTTCTAGAGATAATATGTTTTCTTTTTTACAGACGACACACCGCTGTGCATAGATTTGGCATCCAGCGACAGCTGCAGCAGCAGTGGCGGTGAGAGTGACACAGCAGGGCGGGCAGTAGCCACTTCCGGCTCTCACAGGGAGGGGAGGAGGAGGTCTCGTTCACCCGCCCACTCAACCCCCCGTTCCTCCCTCAGCCCCATACCCCAATCAAACAGCGACAGCTATGACAGCAACAGCAGCAGCAGCATCAGCAGCAGCAGCAGCAGCAGTGGTGAGAATCGTACCATTTTCATCTCAGACAGTGACCCAGACATCTGCTCAGCAGACCGGGACCTTGACCCGCCAGCGTCTGTCAATTCTGACTTGTTAGCACCGTCTGGCGTAGTAGCTGAGCCAGCGGTCTCACCCATTCATCTCGGAGGGGGTGGGTTATCACCACCCCCCACCCCTCCCAGCCCTATCCCTTCACCCCCTCCACATCTTTCCCCCTCTCCTCCACCTGCGCTAGAAATTCAACCTCAGTTGCTGGATCGAATTGACAACTATAACGGCAGCTACGTCCGGCTTTCATTCTCCATACCAGAACATGTTAACACCTCCCCAGGACTCTATCTGCGAACATACAGGGATTTTTTCATTAATGAGGTTCGATCCCTTTTCTCCCCACAACACCCATTCCTCCTAATTTACCCAGACATCACTCTAATTGTGCGGAATTTAAATGTACAACAAGACAGGGAGGATAATCTATTGGATCCTATAAATAACGATGGCTTCCCCATACGAGGTGAGGGGCAGAGAATTACTCTAGAGGAAGTAGAAACTCTTATTGATTTTTGGGCTGATGAATTGACAGAGAAAATATCCCAGTATCTGGAAGCGAAGGAAGGCTCCAATGTCTTGGTTGAGCGGCTCACCGGGTTTTACATTAACTGTGGTCAGATTGAACATCCGATAAGATTAGGCTCGCATGTAGACTATCCTGAAGGCTTGCGTGGGAAAAAATTGGTTTTCAATCCAGAGGGAGAGGCTGATATTTGCCTTATGCAGTGTGTTGCTGCTTATAAATGTTTAGCTAAGGGGATGCGACTAGGTAATATCCGCGCTAGATCTGTGAATGCTAGTTGGTGTCTCAGACACATGAAATGGCCAGCAGATGTCAATTCTGCAGTGACGTTTGAGGATATTCACAAGGTAGAGAAAATTAATAAAGTCAGTATATTCATCTATTCACTAGAAAGAGATGAAAATGCCAGACGACAACGACACTACATTACACTAGCTAGGAAGGGAAGAGGGGGTTATACAGATGTCATACCATTGCTGATGTTGGAAGCTCAACACTTAGTATTAATTAAGGATTTTAACCAATATGTATGTAATATACGAGATCATGGTGATCGCATCCCGAGTCATCACAGCTTCTGTCATTGTTGTTTGATATCACTCCCAGCAGATAGCATGCAGAGTCATGAAAGTACATGCAAAGTACATCAGACTCTCAAATTCTACCCACCAGAGAGGAAGATTACTTTCCGTAACTATGGACGGGGTTATGGTCCTAGTCACATGTGCTTTTATGACTTTGAATGCATGTTAGACCGCTCGAACCCTAAGGGAATGATAGAAACACGTCACAATGCAGTGGCGTATGCGTACATCATCATTGACAGACAGAAGAATATTGTTGAGAAAGATACTTATTTGGGTAAAGATGCGGCCAATCACTTTATAACCACGCAAGAAGCGTCATGGGCACGAATCAAGAAGGGGATAGTATCCTATGAACTTCACATGTCTCAGCAACAGCAGGCACTATTTGAGACAAAAACAGCCTGTGAACTCTGTGATGAACCTTTTAACAGAGATGTAATCAAAGTCCGTCATCACGACCACACAGTAAGATTCCACAATTATCAAGCAGCTTACTGTGATAGATGTAATTTGCAGTGTGTAAATTCATACAAGTTCCTATACACATTTTCACACAACGCTTCCTATGATTTAGGAGTAATCCTAAACGAGATGAGAGATAGACCAGGAAGTGAAATAGATATATTAGCCAAGGATGGATTTAAATTTATGAAAGTTGATGTGAACAACTTAAGATTTTTGGATAGTTTAGCCTTTCTCAACGGCTCGCTAGGAAGAATAGCCAAGGATCATATTGATAGTGGGAAACCTACCACATTCACTTTGGCTATGTTAAAAGGGGTAAATAAAGCGGCCATCCCAAAACTGTTGAAGGGTAAACAATCATTCTGCTATGATTATTTATCCTCTATGTCTGTGTTAGATGAACCACACCTTCCTTCTCGTGATAAGTTTTACAATACACTAAAAGACGAAGAGTTGTCAGAAACAGATTATAAACAAGCCTTAGAAATTTTTGATTTGGCTAAATGTCGCAACATAGGGGAGTATCTGCTCCTTTACCTCAAAGTGGACACAGGATTGCTAGCTGATGTGTTCACAGTCTGGCGAGATACCATGCTTGCTCTCTACAAATTATACATTTCCCACTACATTTCTTTACCCTCATTTGCTTGGGATGCGTTCTTGCTTAAATCGAAAGTTGAACTTGATGTTGTGTCAGACCCAATGTTATATGATTTACTTCGTCGGAATCTCCGAGGTAGGTTCACCAGTGTGACGAGACAGTACACGAATGTGGAGAACAGGCACACAGGCTTAGATCTAGGGGAAGATAGTAGCTACATCATCTACTTAGACTTTAATAGTCTTTACGGGGCGTGTATGACTGAACTACTCCCTCGGGGTGGGATCCGGAAACTGACACATGATGAGCGTGAGGTACTGCTAGAGCAAGGTTTGGAGAATATCCCATGTGACGGGACCAAGGGGTACTGGGTGTTGTGTGATACACTGCAGGTCCGACCGGAGGTCGCTAGGTATACAGATGAACTGCTCCTAGTTCTTTCACATACATGCATTACTGAGGATCACATTTCACCCTACAGTAAGAATATTCTTACAGAAGAAAGTCGGGGACTGCCTAAAAACAACACTAAATTAATTGCTTCTCACCTTCCTCAGAAAGATTACCTCGTTAGTCTGGACTTGTTACAGTTGCTCATGCGCATTGGATTAGAAGTAGCTAAAGTTCACGACATCTACGAATTCGAGCAGGAGAGTTACCTTAAAGACTTCATTGAAACCAATGTTCGTGAACGAGCCAGTACCAAATGCGCGATAAAAAAAAAGGCTTTCAAACTCGTATCAAACTCTATATATGGAAAGAGTCTCACAGATGTATCTAAATATGGGAACAAACACTATTTGGTCACAGATCGTAGTCATTTCCTGAAACATGCTCGAAACCCATTCTTCAAGCGGAGTCTTTTGTTAAGTAAGGATCGTGTGATATGTACTATCAAGCAGAAGTCTCTCCTAGTCAACACTCCTACGTATCTGGGTTACCATATACTTCAAATTGCTAAGAGGCGACTCTATGAGTTCTGGTATGATGTTGTCAAACCTGCGTATGGGGATAAAGCGAGTCTGTTATATACAGACACAGACTCTTTCATCATTAAACTGGACTGTCAGGATGTGTTTGAAGAGTTGAATAAGTCTCCTCTCTTCGACTGTATGGATTTTAGCAATTTTAATGTCACACATCCATCCTACTCTAAAGCGCGAGAAGGTGAACTAGGATTGCTCAAGTCTGAAATAGGCTCTAAGATTATTAACCAGTTAATTGCTCTCAGACCTAAAACATATTCGTTCACCACTCATGATGGGGAGCACACTTGTAAGTGTAAGGGCGTACCTTACCATCTACAAGAGAAACTCTCACATGACTCATTTCAACACACTCTTGAAACAAACACTTCAATCAGGTATGTGTCGAGATCTATACGCAACGTGCAAGGAAAGATTTGTACATGTCGCAGTACCTGCAGAGGATTGTCGGCATTTGACGATAAACGCTACATTTTAAGCCCCACACAGTCCCTAGCGTATGGTCATCCTGATATTCCCAATAACAATGATGATGAGATGGATGTAGAAGTGAGAGAGGAGGAGGAGGAGGAGGAGATGGAAGAAGAAGTGTTTATGGAGGAGGAGGAAGTAGAGCAAGCACAGAGACTCTACCCAATATTCAATCCCTGGAGCAAACGCGATGCTACAGCTCAGAAACTATTCAACCCTCGCTAGATTTTATGTTGTACAATTGTTAGGTAGTATTAAGATGGATGCCAATATGACTAGAACTTTGTATACTAAATGAATAGGATGTTTAATATTATTGTTTGTGATCTGTAAGAACTATGATTAGTTTTAAAATAAGCTGTTTAATATTATTGTTTGTGAACTGTAAGAACTATGCTGTTTAATATTATTGTTTGTGAACTGTAAGAACTATGTTTAGTTTTAAAAATGATGTTGCTGTACAAAAAATATGTGAATAAACACCTGTAAATGACTATGTTTGTATAAATACCACCTCAGTTCCTTAGTTTTTAGCAGTCTTAACGAAGCATTAATCATGGACAGTTCCTATGATATAATCCATGCGGAACATCTAGATATTTTCAGAGAACCATCTCGTGTTATTATTGCTGGTTATTCAAACAGCGGAAAATCCTACTTGTGCAGTAAACTTGCAAGGAAGTATCAACACAAGTTCTCCTCAATAATCATATGCGGAGGAGGTTACTCTGAATTACGATCAGATCCACAAATTAAAGGGAAGCTGATCGAGCATTCAACCATTATTGATCCTGTGGAAGAGCGAGTAGATAATGACTCGCATATCTTAGTAATCTACGATGACCTTTTTACAGAGTCTGCGAATTCAAAAATCTTATCAGACATGTTTACTTGGGGCCGACATTTCACGGTTTCCGTCATATTGATTACTCAAAATATATTTTTTCCTGGTAAATATTCGAGGAATATTAGTTTAAATGCTTCTCATTTCATATTGGTTAAATCACGAGACCTGTCACAAATTGAAACACTCGGACGACAAATATTTGGGAAAGTGGATTCAAAGAAATTTGTAGAGTTATATAAGCAAGTTATTAGTCAACCCTACGGCTATTTGCTAGTAGATCTGGGCTCGAACACTCCATCTACGATAACATTACGCGGTAATATTGTTCACGAACCGCCCTATGAGATAGTTTACCAATGGTGAGCAAGAAAGATGTACTGGAAGGAGTATATAACGACCCCTCATCTAGCGGAGGGCTTGGAGGGGTACAGAGATTGTATAAGGCCGCCAAATTAATTAACTCTAGTATAACTCTAGTCGATGTAAAGGACTATCTGAAAAGCTCTGACTCCTATACATTGCATTATTTACAACCACATAAATTCCCTCGGCGTCGGGTGTTAAGCCCTAAACCGCGACTATTTCAAGCTATAGACTTGGCCGAGATGAGTTTATTGGACAAACATAATGATGGAGTGAAATATTTACTCGTATGCGTAGATATTTTCTCCAGGTACGCCCAAGTAGTACCCTTACGCGCTAAGGATGGGAAAAGCGCCACTAATGCTCTAGCTTTAATTCTAGATTCACCTCATTCTCAAGGAGTGCGCAAAATTAATTCTGATCGAGGTGGAGAATTTTATAACGCCACTATGAAAAAAATGCTGGCAGCAAGGAAAGTACGGTTATATAGTGTATTTTCTCAGGAGACTAAAGCTTCAATCGCTGAGCGGTTCATACGTACTTTAAAAGGTAAACTTTACAAGTTTATGACGGCGCGCAACACTTTAAAATACACGCAGGCTCTACCAGATATTGTGAAAACATATAATTTAACCCCACACAGAGGATTGAAGGGGAAGACACCTGCGGAGGTGCACGCTCTATCCTCGCCCAGCGAACACGCCAAACAATTTGATTTAATGTATAAAAGCCCGAGCAAAACAAAGAGAGCTGTCATTCCACGATTGAGTGTTGGTGATACAGTACGCATCACTCTATCTGATCGCATTTCCAAGTTTAAGAAAGGGTTTAAGCAGCAGAACACCCGCGAGATCTTTACAGTTACACGTATTGATCGGAGACAACACATCCCTTTATACTTTCTAAAAGATCTGAATGGGGAAGAAATTGATGGTGGCTTCTATAAACAAGAATTAACACCAACACATTTGCCTCAAACCTTTAATATTGAGAAGGTATTGGGACAACGCAGAGTCTCTGGCAAACTCCAGTATAAAGTTAGGTACGCAGGTTATGATCGATCATTCGATCAATGGATTGATGCTGCTGAGATATTACATTTATAATGAAGAAGCCCTTAGTTTATAAATACAAGGAATTGATCCAACTATTATCAAAACTTCAGTATTCCTCGAGAAAGCAGTTGATTGAAAAATTGAAGAAACCACATATAAATTGTTTATCAGAAATTTTTAGTAACTTTTTAAAAAAAAAATTGCCCGTGCCTGACAAGGTCGTTAAAAAGTTGAACAAATATAAATTGCTTATTCGGTCACTAGCCTGTAAGAAACCTTCTGTGACAACTAAGAAACAGATATTAACCAGCAAACGAGGAGGCAGTATTTTATCCATTATTTTACCGATTGCGGCTAGTTTAATTACACGGTTGTTCAGTAAGTAAAATGAAAGCCTTTTATCTCGTACCGCGTAAAATAGTGGACAACCGGAAAGCTGCACACAGCCCTGCTTACCCCACTGTGAAAGCGGTTGCTCGTCATCTTACTGTCAAACCACCTCCTCCTCCTCAGTTGCATACCAACCCTTCCATAAAACATTTAATAGATTTGAAGTTAAAAGTGAGAGATCACGAATATGCGAGATCCTTGCTAAACCATTATGATGCTACTGGAATCGTTCGTTGGGATCTGAATGGAAATGTATTGGCTCCAGTATCTGGCATACATATAATTAATGACATTATACATAAAATGACTGTGCTTAAATCTGTTTTTCTACCGGATAAACTCCCCATTGCTCAACTGTTTTTCACACTAACATCTACATCGCGAGATTTATTCCGTAATACTACGGCAAGCAGTCAAGTGTATGAGGCTCCATCTGTTAAGAGAAAGGCGACTGTCAAGATTGATCCTCACAGTAAAAGGAAAGCTTCCTGGATTGTATATTAGCAGGTGAGTGTATATAAATGAGCGTGTAATGTGTAGATGGCTTTACTAGACAAAAAGCGGTCTAAGGAGATAGAGCGATGGACACTCACGTGATATAGGCCACCAGCGTATCAGATACGCATTTATTCCCCAATAACATCCCCGCATCTTTCCAAAATCGATTGTTTAACCAGCTAGAATTAGATCCCAGGAGGAGTTATGAAATGTGTCTACAAAAATTACTCCTCCCCACTTCACATTACGTTATTAAGCGTGATAATCCTGAGGCATATATACGTGTAGGCGTTACGTATGAGAAAGTGAGCGAGGGGAAATACATGCATTCAAAGCATTTATTATCATCTGATGTTTTAGCCGGAACTATAAAAGAAATTAATACCAGGATTAATACAGAAATAGAGGCCATATTTTCAAGTAATGCTAAACTGAGTTTTTTAGGAAAGTCATTAAAACAATTTTCAGCTAAATATGGAACGCATTTTATTAAATATGATTCTTCCTCCAATCGAAACAAGTTCACTACTGTGATTAGTGATGAGAATATTAGCTCTGCAACGGGGCATAAAAACATCAGTAGAGTTACATTATCATTTGGAACCGCTTTTGGGAAAGTGTTGGGCTTAGTTCCAGAAATAGAATATGACATATTCGCAAAACGTCAGTACGCCTCGAGTGTAGTTAACACATGTCTATTCCCGCCAATGCCTAGAGGAGGAGTTGATATTCTGTGTGTTTATTGCGATAGAATCTCTTCTACTAGATATGGAAACCAGTCTGTAAATATTTTGGATGTAATCTCCCTAAATGGAAGTGATAACAGCAACAATAAAAAACTATATGTGCGTCTTAACACTAACATGATAGATAGCGTCAGCATCACTGTTAGGGATCAAGATGGTAACCCCATACATTTTGATGAACGTGGGTGCACCATAGCAGTCTTGCATGTACGCCCCGTTGCAGGAGGTATATAACACCAATGCTTTCCCGCCACTCCTCATTCGTCTGAAACAAGCGGAGAAATGCGTGTCCACTTTATTCCCCCCTCTGTTGAGGAATTATACATTCTGTTAACCCCTCCTAGAGGTGGAGGGACTGATGATATACGGATTTTCAACAGTAGTAGACGTTATACGCGAGGAGGAGGAATATTTTCCTTTTTAAGCGGGATAGCGCGTCGAGCAGCGCCCTTTATCATGAGGACTCTGGCCCCGGCTGCGCTTAGCTTGGGGCAGAACGTACTAGCCGATATTAATAATGACAAACAAACTTTCAAACAATCTCTTAAGAAACGCGGAATTGAAACATTGAAAGGAGTGGGGAAGCAAATGATAGGTGGAAGAGTGCATAAAAAGAATAAACAAACAAAAAAATTAGTAAACATCAAACGTTTTACTAAAGCGAAATATAATGATGTGTTGTCATAACTTCTTCTCACTCGGTTGATGTTGTCTAAAGCGCGAACATGGCCGGATATAACGCTCTGGGCCTCCAGGTGCCATTAGAACATTATACAGCTGCTGTTAGTGAAGCCTTTCCTAAAGTATTTTCCCCTCGATTGGTAGAATCAACAATCGCCAGCAGACAAACGGTGGATGTATTACCTGTGAATTCTGGGGTCAATAATAAGTTTACAGACACTTATCTGGAATTCATCATCAAGGGGGTGAATGGTCAACTGGTGGATTTATCATCTATAGCTTTGGAGTTGACTATTGATCTAACCGAAGAAGATGGAATAACGCCTTTAGGAGATGCTAAAAACGCATCGTTGGTGAATGGATTATCGCAAACTCTATTCAAATCCGCTAGTTGATGTTGCGTGTAAACTCATGCTATGGAATGTGTTTACTCTGATAAACAGTTAGGCTGGAGAGGGGTTTGAACGGATATAATTATGTTCGATGATCTAAGACTGAGGAAATGGAGCTGGGTAATGTCCAGATTAATTTTGCTACGTTAGAAATAAAGCGATCTTAAATCTCAAGGTGAATTAGTTGGAAAATAAAGAACTTGTACAAAAAAAATGAACTAAGCTGAGGGGGCAAGAGTTGAAACTTGATAACTGAACCGGTTTTTATTTACTATGACTGAAAATGTAGTTGGTGTTCAAATCTCAGGAGAATTGGACTGATAGTAATAAATTTATAGGAGAGGACAGGAGCTAGAGTTTTATAATTGTTTACATCATATTTACTATGTAATACAGAGGGTAGAAATTACAGTGAAATTGCTGGGTTATTTACAAATATACGAGAGAGCTAGAGCTCAGTAACTGACTTGATATTATTTACTAACTTTGAAGTATGACTGCTTTAAATTTCGGAAAAATTGATCTATTACTAACGATCTTGTACAAATGAACTAAGCCGGGGACCAGAGCTGGAGATGGCTTTGTTTATATAAGTAAAACTGAAATAGTTTTAATGAAAGGAACTATGAATGAATGAACCATACGAAGGAGAGAGAGGGAGAGAGATAGAGAGAGAGACAGGGAGACAGGGAGACAGAGAGACAGAGAGACAGAGAGACAGAGAGAGAGAGAGAGAGAGAGAGAGAGAGAGAGAGAGAGAGAGAGAGAGAGAGAGAGAGAGAGAGAGAGAGAGAGAGAGAGAGAGAGAGAGAGAGAGAGAGAGAGAGAGAGAGAGAGAGAGAGAGAGAGAGAGAGAGAGAGAGAGAGAGAGAGAGAGAGAGAGAGAGAGAGAGAGAGAGAGAGAGAGAGAGAGAGAGAGAGAGAGAGAGAGAGAGAGAGAGAGAGAGAGAGAGAGAGAGAGAGAGAGAGAGAGAGAGAGAGAGAGAGAGAGAGAGAGAGAGAGAGAGAGAGAGAGAGAGAGAGAGAGAGAGAGAGAGAGAGAGAGAGAGAGAGAGAGAGAGAGAGAGAGAGAGAGAGAGAGAGAGAGAGAGAGAGAGAGAGAGAGAGAGAGAGAGAGAGAGAGAGAGAGAGAGAGAGAGAGAGAGAGAGAGAGAGAGAGAGAGAGAGAGAGAGAGAGAGAGAGAGAGAGAGAGAGAGAGAGAGAGAGAGAGAGAGAGAGAGAGAGAGAGAGAGAGAGAGAGAGAGAGAGAGAGAGAGAGAGAGAGAGAGAGAGAGAGAGAGAGAGAGAGAGAGAGAGAGAGAGAGAGAGAGAGAGAGAGAGAGAGAGAGAGAGAGAGAGAGAGAGAGAGAGAGAGAGAGAGAGAGAGAGAGAGAGAGAGAGAGAGAGAGAGAGAGAGAGAGAGAGAGAGAGAGAGAGAGAGAGAGAGAGAGAGAGAGAGAGAGAGAGAGAGAGAGAGAGAGAGAGAGAGAGAGAGAGAGAGAGAGAGAGAGAGAGAGAGAGAGAGAGAGAGAGAGAGAGAGAGAGAGAGAGAGAGAGAGAGAGAGAGAGAGAGAGAGACAGGGACAGAGACAGAGACAGACAGAGAGACAGATCGTTACTCTTAAAATGTAATTTGGGCAAAGAACGAATGAAGTTGGTATATTCTCCACGTTACATTAATGATATTGGGTAAAGAACGAAGTTAGCATATTGGTCGTGTTACCTTACAAGGATGTAAGGGTGAGAGTGAAGGCGGGCTTGAAAATTGACATGGTGATCATCCTCTGATGCGTTGTCAGTCTAAGTGAAATGGAGAAAGATATGTGAACAGCGGCAGCAGGAGAAAGGAAAATGATGTTACTTTCCCCAACTATTAAATGATCTGGAGAGAGAGAGAGAGAGAGAGAGAGAGAGAGAGAGAGAGAGAGAGAGAGAGAGAGAGAGAGAGAGAGAGAGAGAGAGAGACAGAGAGACAGAGACAGAGACAGAGCGAGAGATAGAGAGAGAGAGACATGGAGACAGAGAGACTGAGACAGATAGAGAGAGAGAGAGACAGGGAGACAGAGATAGATAGAGAGAGAGAGAGTCGGAGACCCTGGCGAAACGCAATGGTAATGGGTGTCCCACCACTTCCGGTGTCGTAGGAGAAATACCCAGACTAGTTGGAAAGATGACCAGTCAGGCTCCAACCTGCGACCAGTACGCTTACCCCGTCGCGACATTGAAAAACGCTTAGGTAATGGTACACTCCCCTCCTGCAGGAGACTTTGCCCTCAACCTCACACACACACTTAGCTCTTCCTGTAGGGGACGTTAATGGTTTGTCTAACCACATAATGGCCCGCTGCAGTCTCACAACGAGAGTGACTTCTCTCTTTCTTGACCCGAACACAGAAAAGCCAGGTGCAGTCCCGTGTCTTTTCTGTGCATTTCTTACAAACATCACTTAAGACCTTCCTGTAAGGGGGAGTCAATGGGTTTGTCTAACCACATAATGGCCCAGAGCACTCTCTCCCGACGCGGGGAAACTCCATCCAGCTCCCAAAACAACATAACAGGCCGTGCTGCCTTCTCCTCTCATCTACACACTAACTCACGATCAACTCTTTTACTCCTTCCTCCATCTTCCTTCTATTTTCTTACTCTATCACTTGCTAAACACACACATATTCATTTCACTCCTTCCTCTTACTCCACCACTTACTCTCACACAACAAGATCTCCAATCTTTCCTGACCACTTACCTTAACCCCCGAGGACTGGAGCGACGCGCTCCAATTACCTCCGACACGCGCCATAACTTCCGGGAAATTCCCCTAACCCGCGAGGACGGGAGCGACGCGCTCCACCTGTCAGCTGCTGCCCAACACCTGTCCTTCCGTTTCTTACAACAACACAACTCTTTCTTAACCAGAACACACAGAAAAGCTCCCCAAAACCACGAGGACTGGAGCGACGCGATCCACTTTCCTCCAACACATGTCATAACATCCGGGAAATTCCCCGGAAAAAACTTGAGGACGGGAGCAACGCGTGGCACCGCCAGGTGGCACTCGACCTGAGCGCCACCTGGCGGTGCCGCGCGTCGCTCTAGTCCTCAACTTCACTACTTAAGTCCACCAATCTTTGTAAAAATCTCTTGTATGTATGTACCTTACCTAAATAAACATTTATCATTTATTTATTATTTACCAAGCTCCACAGAGTGGTGACTCCTTCTACCTCACACCGCTGACACATGTGCAAGTACTCCTGAGTGCACGTGGTGTGGCTGAGTCGATCAGACCCCGTTTTCTATACTGCTAGGCGAGGCAGGTTCTCGTCTAGACTATTTCCTTCTGGTAAGTGAGGAATTTTTTCAGTCACCGGGTCACATGGGCTATCTGTTCAGGTCTTGAGCAGGCACTGTGGTCGGACGGAGCTCCAGCTCTAGGTCGGCTCAACGCCTCGAAACCCTGAGTGGTGCTAGTCTGTCCACTGCCTCTCTCCACTTGTGTCATGCCTGAAACATCAGAGGCACACTGGGAACTAGTGTTCGGTGATTCGTGATGCATTACCTCGCTCATGTCTCCATCGTTCGACGTCTCGTTAATCACCCCTGACCTACTCAACCAGTCAGCACCTACGTTGTCGGTTCCCTTTAAGTAAACCACGCGGAATGTGAACTGTTGAAGGAACAACACCCAGCGCATTATTCTAGGGTTTGCGTTTTTAAGTGTGCCGATGTGGCTGAGGGGTTGGTGATCTACTTGAAACGTGAAGCTCTTACCATAGAGATACTGGTAGAATTTCCTTACTCCCACGACAGCAGCAAGGAGTTCCTTTTCTACAGTGGAGTACTTCTGCTCAGCATCGCTCAATTTACGACTGGAGTACGCAACTGGCAATATTTCACCGTCGTACTCTTACATGAGTACAACACCAATACCTGTATTTGAGGCATCTGTCTGGAGGATGTACTCCCTGGTAGAATCTGGTAGTCTAAGGATGGGTGCTTCAGTTAGCTTCTTCTTGAGCGTCGAGAATGCTGAGTTCTCCATTTCTGTCCAATGTACTCTAACAGGTGCATTCTTCTTGGTTAGATTAGTTAGCGGAGTTGCTATGGACGTGAAATTGGGAATGAAAGTTCTGTAGTACCCTGCAAGTCCCAGGAATGACTTAACCTGCGTCTTGGTGGCGGATGGAGCAGCTTTACTGATCTTGGTGATCTTCTCAGGCAGCGGCCTGGTGAACCCTCCCCCTATCACGTGACCAAGGTACCTGACCTCCTTGCACCCCAACTCACACTTGGTGGGTTTTGCAACCATTCCTACTTCTTGTAGTCTTGCCAACACCTGCCTTAGCAAGGTCAGATGTTCTTCCCACGTAGCAGAGTGGATGAGCACATCGTCCACGAACACTTCTACTCCAGTAATTTCCCCCAAGACCTTGCGTATAGTTCTGTTGAACACAGCCAGGACGTTCACCAGTTCAAACAGGAGGACTGTGAACTGAAAGAGACCTTCGCTTGTCATGAAGGCAGTGCAGCGCTTACTGTCTTCATCTAATGGAATCTGCCAAAATCCTTTTGTCAGATCAAGCTTGGAGAAATAGCAACTGGAAGCTAACCTCGAGAACATCTCATTCTGATTGAACATCAGTTCAGCATCAAACTCTATGATGGAGTTCAATTTCCTGAAGTCGAGGCAGATGCGCACACCTCCCCCAGGCTTCTTCACTAACACCATCGGGCTTGAGTATGGTGAGGTCGACTTCTCTATTACTCCTGCATTAATCATAGATGCCAGTTCTTCTCTCACCTGTGGTACAAGGTGATGAGGAACAGGATATGGTTTTGTTCGTACCGCTTGCTGCTCTAGCAAAGGTATGCGGTAACCCTCTACCTTTGCAACTTTAGTGACGTCAGAGAGTACCTCCTTGTACTCTGCTACCAGTCGAGTAACCTGGTCGACTTGATCTTCAGACAGCTGATCATCAACCTTAACATCTCGGTGTGTCTCCTGCTGCTGTTGATTGAAGAGACCTGGCTGACCTACCTCCTCGTCGCCGGTTATCACTGAGACACCGGCGATCGTTGCTGAGAGCAGAGGGTGGTCGATCGGCCCTGTCGATGTCAAGCCCCACGGTCCTCTCCTGTTCTTACGTCTTACATGCTTCTTCGGCTTTGTGGATCCATCTACAGGAGGGTCCTCATAGCGTTTGAGCATGTCGACGTGGTACTTCTTCCTGGCACCATCGACGTCGAGCACGAAGTTTAACGAGTGCGAGCACTCCACTACCGTGAATGGGCCCTTCCACTACAGCAAGAGCTTGTTCCTGCTGGTGGGAAGTAACAAAAGTACCTTGTCACCTAAATTGAACTTGCGTTCTTTTGCTTTTTTCACCTTTGCAGACACTCCCCGAATGTCTCGTAATTTCAAAGGTTTTTCTGGTCGAGTTGGCTTGTTGCTCTCTGACCTCGTAGTGACAGCTGCCACGAGCGAGTTACCTGTTAATGGAGTTGTTATCGCTTTAACTTCACAGCTTGCCTTCTCTCCCTTATTCTTCAGATGGGTGAGAGTGTGGTCACTCCGTGTGACGTCACCCGCGGGTAAGTCACCAGCTGACTGAGGGCGGCTGCACTCCTCACTCTCCCCCGTTTTCTTCGAGGGTGGACTCGGACAATCAGAGACTCCCGGTACATTCCCCAATAAGAGTCCATATACAGCCCGTTCCTGTTGAACGGCACAAACTTTTCCTTTGGTGTCAGGTGTGTCGACCCACACATACACCTCCACCATCTTTTTAACATAGCTATTTGGGAATTTGACATAGATATGTCTACCTGTCTTAGATCCTGGCTTTACTAGGCTTTTTCTTACCATGTGGGTAGTGGCGCCTTTGTCACGGAAGATTTTCGCCGATTTTCCGTTAAGATATCCGTCCACCACCTCAAGGGTCCAAGCTAGTGGATACTTTCCAACGTTGTGATGTTTCTTACCACTTGAGCTCACACCTGCTATGTAACCTGATTTCGGTTTTGCCTTGCAATCAGCTGCACGATGACCTGGCTTACCACAGGTGTAGCACTTGTGCACATGCTTGTTGGAGGAGTTTCCCTGCTCCCCCGACACACCTGTCTTAGGCTTAGCTCCCTCGCCAGTACCTGTAGCATGATGCTTCTCGTGCGGCTTCACCCCTTTCACCTGTCTCCTGGCCCCAGCCCACAGATCACCTTGCTTGGTCATAGACAGATTTGACACAACTTCCTGCTCTTTGAGCTTGACACGCAGAGACGATTCGCATGCTTATAAAAACTGTTCACGAATCATCAGTTCATAGAACTCCATGCTCGCAGGAGTAGTCTCCATGAGTTCACAGTAACGGTTTAGACTGGATTCTAACCGCTGTAACATTAACACATATGTCTCCCCTTTTTGCAATTGAGCCCTAAGGAAATTCTCTAGCATCCAGTCTGCAGTGATGCCAAAACCGTTCAGCAGCGCTGTTGTCAATGCCTCGTAATCTCCGCGCTGGTGCGGACCCAGACTGTGGTAGATAGTTAGTGCCCTACCCTTTAACAATGCACTAAGAGCGAGTGCCCACTTTGATCTTTCCCAACGCAATCAGCGGCATAACCTTCGAAACGCTTGATGTATGCATCCATCGAATCGCCCCTTTCATCAAAGTTAGCTAGCTAGTTTAGGTAGTTTGACAGTCGTACCTTGTTCAACGTTAGTCTCTGTTGAACGATCACTTGTTTGGTCATTCTGCCTCGGTTGCAACTGCATGAGAGCTATGCGTTCAGTACTCTCTCTGTTCTGCTGATCAGTCCAGCGTTAGTTTTCTCTCTCCTGCTTATCAGCCCAGAGTTTACTTTCTCTGTCCTGCTGATCAGTCCAAAGTTTCATAGCTTGCTCTGCTACTTTATTCCCTTCGAATCCCAACCCCTTAACCTGGTCGCGGTATTCCTCTAAGGTGAATAATTGCGAGCCTGTAATACCTACTCTTTGAGTTGGCGTCGTCCACAAGGACCTTTTGAGCAGAGATTCCTCCCCGTAGAATCCCCCCAACGAAGTATTTAAAGGGCTAGATTCCCGTGTGACTCCGTTTTCTCTTGCAGCGTGCGTGATACTAGTGACATCATTCACGGTGACGTCACCCACCGGGATCTCTACCTCCAAGTTGTCTCTCACTGGGGTATCTCCCACTGTGTTATCTCTCACCGGGGGTCTCACCACCGATAGCCTCATCCAGTATGATGAGACTCGTGCACGCCACCTCAGCACTACCCTGCATGTGTGCTTGTAGCATCATGCTACAAGCGTGATCGCTTGTAGCAAGATTCTGCCCGATCTTGATCGGGCAAGATTCTGCCCGAAACGCTGCGCGTGCTAGTGGCTTTACAAGACTGTAATTACCATATTTGTATCCTCACATTCCTTATGTACATTCTTGTATATGCATAAATAAATAAATAAATAAATAAATAAATAAATAAATAAATCCCCACTTCCACGACCCTCATGTGGGGCTCCACTCGTTCCTTACACTCTTGCTCAGTAAGAGTGTCGTAGTCGTCAGGTCTACAAGTGGTCAAGGCCAGGCGAAGATGCAGGTAGCGCTGTTTGAACTTGAACTCTCCACACTCAGACATACTGATGGTGTGTGTACCTAACAGGGTGTTAAACGTCCTCTGAATACTGCTCGTCACTTTTGAATTTTCAGGGAAATTTAAGTGCGAAATTTTTACTTTACAACCTAGCTCATAGATTCCAACTAAGCCAATCACGTTGGGCGCCAGATATGGAGGTTTTCTATTTTGCTTTCCCGACTGCAATGCGTACGTAGCCAATGTACATGTGGCAGACGCTTCACGAAGCTGTCGGAATCAGCAGAGAAAATACGAGAGCAACCGTACAGGGCCTGGGAGCAAGGTCGAGTTAGAGTCCTTGAGGGTCTCTTCTCAGACTAGCCTGTCCTGGTCCACGTTGATCGTTGGAATCTCCTCAATGCTTGAAACACTTTAAGGAACTCCTAGGGTCCACATCACATATATAGATTAGTGAATTAGGCAACTCGGTGTAGGATACCCCTGGAGCTGAAGGATTGAGTAAATAGTTGGCAGTATTCAGAAGTGGTTCAATGGAAACACCTCATAAATCTTAACAGTAGTTTATTTACTAACTTAACCACTAATACAAAGGGTGCTTGATTTACTTTAGATTGGCGTCAGAAGGCTATGGTTGCATTAGCAAGACTCTTGACGTCTGGCTAATTGATTTGGATCCACTCGCGGAGAACACCTAACTTAACACAGTTGACAGCCTAACTGTCAAACTAACTTAACACGTCAAACCTAACTGCTGGTATGCAAAGGGATCACAAGAGTTCCAACCGGATACTACGGTAATGATGATGTGCAATAAATCAACAATAGCACTGTCAATGGGACAGGCAATAACATGCACAATAATAATATCACACAATAACTAAATATGTGGTGTATGTGATGCTCACATTCACAGACGAGTGTAATGTCGTGATACCACACAGATAAACCACATACACCGTCGGCGTGCCTTCACCTATACCTGTGTCAGGTATGAGAAGGTGAGAACTGTGGTTGATAACTCAGATAAACACAGACAGACACAATATAACAATAACAAGATCTTGTACTTACAGGTAGGCTACCTCTCTTATTCACTGACTCACTCAGGCACATTTATGCAACAACTTGTAGGTGGCCTGACAGCAGGTTCCACTCGTTGACAGGCTTTCCCACAAACCATACTTGAAACGAGGGGTACTCGCAGGAGGGCGCACTGTATGTCTGACAGACACATGCACACACAGTTGATGGCACTGGCGGTGACGTCACGTAGTACAGTGAGGGCAGTGGCTGGCGGCTCTACACGCTCAGGACAGAGTGGCGGCTGGCGGCGACTGATTATATGGTACCATGCGGTACACTGTGGTAAAGTCACACACAGGTTACTTGGGCGGCGGCACTGCCTTAATTCACTCTAGGTCACTCACAGACGATCTATTTGTCACCAGGGGTTACCTGATACTAGTCTGTTTCACTCTGGTGATTTGTTACTAGGCTTCTGAACAATATAGTCACGATCGCGATTCCGGGCGAGCGTTGGTATATTGAAAAGATGCTGAGTTTAACACTTTCGCGCTCTCGGCGCTCAAAAAAAATCAATACCCCAGATGCTTTCGGCACTTCGCGCCTCTATGCGGTAAGACCGAAAAAGTGTACACTCTTTTGACTGTCCTGACAATAATTGAAGGCGCACGTATTTAAATTTGGTATCACTGTGTTCGCAATGAAATTATCTATAAGAGCATACCTATAAAATGCCGCCCAAGCATAAGGAGTATCAACACCAAATAAAAAACTATGCAGATTACTCGCCGAGAGCGCCAAACAGCAACAAAATGTTTCCACTCTCTTAATGGTTGCGAAGCCTACAGTTGTCCTACATCGCTAATTTTGGTATCATTGGAATCGCAATAAAATTCTCTACACGGACATATGCATATGAATGTTTAATATAGGTAATTGCCCACCCGCAAGAGTGTGTGAAGTGGAGAGTAGTTAGCCGCGAGCGCACTGGCGAAAACACAGGGGGGAAATCATGCTTGGAAAGTTTATACATTTATACGTTTCCTGACCCTACTTTTCTATGTACGTATATCTTTTTTATGCCAATGTGTTCGCAATAAAATTTTCTATAAGATGAAATGTATAACATTTGTACAAAGCATGTGTAAGAGAAGCGCCAAATATAGAACCACGTCGCTCAGTATGCGTTCGCGGCAGAAACGAACGCATTGTATTCGTTCGTTTGATGTTTGTCATGTTTATACTTGTTGAAACATTTTATAATTTGTAAGACAGTGATCGCAGTAAAATTCCCTACACAGACATATACATAACACATACAAATATTTCCCACGTGTTGGATATATCAACGGCTAAAGGGAACCCACTGCCACACGGCCGCCACACCCAGAGCCACACCCGCCACACTCCCAAACATACTTTGTGTTTTTTTTTTTTACTCATAAAAGTTTGTGATATAATATTCATTCTGGTACCAAAAAATTCGCAAATAAATTCTCTACAAAACGTATATAATATAACTTCTTATTGATGATAAAAAAATTCCAAATAGGTGTACTTACCCTGTCTATGTTGATTGAAGATCAACAGTTGAGCATTTTTTCTTCACTCCACCATCTTCAGGCTTCTGATCCTGAAGTTGCTCATCTGATGTTTCTTAGGTGGAGTGAAGCTGTTGCCGGTGGTTATTTTTTCTCCACCCAAAATATCTTTCTTCGGTGGTACCTTGTGTAGCAAGGCGCAGCGCACAGTGCCACATCACAAGTTTTACATCCATATATCACGTCCCTCCTTTTGCCAGACTTGAAACAAACACGGCATCTTCATTTTTTAGCCAAGTGCACGAGTTCATGCGTCAACTTGTAGTTGAGACGTTGTTCTGAATCTATAATTCTTCTATTTCTTGGATGCACTGGAGGAATATTGTCTTCTACAGGAACCACCAAACTTGTAGTAGAATCTTCTATGAAATCGGAAACATCAAGTGGTTCTATGTCCTCAATGTCCATTTCAGAATTTGTGGTTGATGAGTGGGCTTGAGGTGTTGAGGTGAACAGAGGACGCCTCGCACCAGATGGCCCGGGTGTTGAAACTGCCGCGTCAGCAGGAGGAGCTGCGCTGGCATCTATGTCGGGAACATGTGGTATGCTTGTTGTTGTTGGCCATTCCTCGCTGTTCCACGCCAATAAGGCTGAGTCATAAGGCTAAGGCCAATCTGAGAGTAGCCCCATCCATTTCGGTTAAAAAATGGAATTTATAGAAATATTTTTTCGATGGACGAGAAAAGTAGGCTGTTATGCGGAATCGTAAGAAAAAACAGTGACGAGTTATCTCTAATCTAAAGCGCGAAAGTTAACTTGACGGTGTTCAGTCTATTGGCCGATAGACTGAACAGGACACGTCCTCTATGCACGGGCTCCCTCACGTGAATACCCTGGAAGAGGCTGCCGGGCATCTCGTGGGACACACACAAGAGATTACAATTTGACCAATAGCATTGCAGCAAAAGAGCGGGAACCAATCATATTGATCGTTCCCTGATCAGTAGCAGAGGTGACGTCATGAACACGTCACGACCACGTGACAGTTGTTACCCAGCAAACATTTTCACGTTTTTAAAACATTCTAAAAACGACATTTCTTTGTTTTCAGCACGTTTATAATTACGTTTTAAAAATATTTTTTGAGAATTTTTATATACGACCTTAGAACGTAAATAAATAACATTTAAAAAAACCTTTTTATAATCTTTTAATTACCTACATTAAAACGTTTAGGGTAAATCAGGGTATAATAATTTTTTAAATATCTGAAATAGAAAGGGAGAGAAAGAAAGAAGACATATCTGAGAAAGAAATGGACATCCTATATATGTACGTGTAAATTACAAATAGGGTACAAAAAGAGAATTAAAATATTATATTTATTTAAGATTGAGTAATACAACAAAATATATGTAATAGCTCGAAATATATAGACTATATCTGTAACAGAATATAAAAGTAAAAATCTAAGAATCTATAAAAATCTATATATGCAATATGTGAACACAATAGATTTTGTGATCAAGCAGCCTGTGATTCATGTCATGCTGAGATCAGTCTGACGTTACAAGCAGTTATTGTTACTTAAAACTAAAGCAAGTAAAATTTCCGGAGTATACATATAACATTATAGTTTTTCTAAGACTAAAAATAAAAATCTATAAATCAAAAGTTTAGGACTAACTAAAAATAAAAATCTACAAGTGAATGTAAACACAGTCAAGTATAATATTCATGTAGAAAGAGAAAGAAAAGATTTCTTTTTCTTTCAGAGAAAGAAAGAGAAAAAGAAAACAAGAGAAAGAAAGAAAGAAAAAGAAAGATAGAAAGAAAAAAGAGAGACTAAATATATATTATTCAAGAGAACTTGACAATTAAGCACCTTCAAACAATTCATGATCAAGCAGGCTGTGATTCATGTCATGCTGAGATCAGTTTGACGTCACAAGCAGTTATTGTTACTTAAAACTAAAACTAAAGGAAAGAGAAATAAAGAAAGAGAAAGGAAAAAAAAGAGAGAGAAAGAAAGAGAACGAGAAAGAAAAAGAAAGAAAGAGAAAGAAAGAAAGAGAAAGAAAGAAAGGGAAAGAAA
>NC_091181.1:17890018-17917518 GCF_040958095.1 Procambarus clarkii | reverse complement strand
ATCTATTATTCTAATAAGGGTTTGATAAAATACAGTAGACTACCTACTGGTTTTACCTGTAATAAGGTTTGATACAGATGATTATGGATATATTTATATGCTCTTATTGTTAAGAAGTAATTTTTTAAAGAGTATTTTGTAATGAGCAGATGTAATTGTAAGATGTAATTGTGTCTGACACTGATAAAATTATAAACCATTGTAAACAATTTGTTCACTTTCAAAACTTAGGCTTATATATATATGCATATAAATAAAAAACAAGTAAATGTAAATAATTTTACCTTGCACCTAGATCCACCAAGCCTGTATGGCGCGCGTTTCAGTACTTCGGAAATCTAGAACTATCTAGAATCTCTAATCTGCAATGAAACAATACATATTATTGCACTTACCAAAACATGGATGAATGTAGAAAATACAGAACTATTGGCTGAATATCAAATAAATGGATTTAATCTATTTCACACAGATAGATATATTAGACCGTGTATGTTAGGTAATACCTAACATACACGCCTCCACACACACTACATTTGAAATGTAGTCTCGAAAAGACTACATTTCAACAAAAACGTGCCACAGACCAGTCACAAGACTGAACCTCGTCGAGGCCAAACGTCTAAATGAGAGCATGAACAAGAAAGAAATAATTTTTTAACATCAGGTATCGTACACACACTGAATGCACCTGCAGACACACAACAAGCACTATCAATATAGCAAAGATTACTCCATAAAAAAATAATTAAATTATTGACCAACATGAGAGAGGGTTAGCCAACATGAGAGGGTTGTGTTGATTGCCTGAAAATATTTAAATTGTTTAATGTATTGAATGGCATTTTTCAAGTTACAACATTTTTTAAATTACTGAACTAGGTTCTAGGCTTTGCTAGGCTTAATTCAATTATTACAGATGAGCCTAACCTAGCCTAGAACCCAGCGGGTTTTTTTCCTATTGGAGAGTGTTGTACATGCTGCTATGGCGGTGTGTCCACTCACAAGATTAGTGGCGCTGCCCAATAAACTCGCCCCCTCGTGGCAAAAATTAAAAAAATTTAGAACCTAGTTCAGTAATTTAAAAAATGTAACTTGAAAAATGCCATTCAATACATTAAACAATTTAAATAATTTCAGGCAATCAACACAACCTTCTCATGTTGGCTAACCCTCAGCAGTGCTCAGGCCCCTGTGCCCAGGCCCTGGGGCCTGAGTCCTCAGTTCCATACACTAGCACTGCCAGGCCTCGCCTCCACATACACCAGCACTGCCCCTCGCCTCCACATACACTAGCACTGCCAGGCCTTGCCTCCACATACACCAGCACTGCCCCTCGCCTCCACATACACTAGCACTGCCCCTCGCCTCCACATACACTAGCACTGCCAGGCCTCGCCTCCACATACACTAGCACTGCCCCTCGCCTCCACATACACCAGCACTGCCCCTCGCCTCCACATACACCAGCACTGCCCCTCGCCTCCACATACATTAGCACTGCCCCTCGCCTCCACATACACTAGCACTACCAGGCCTCGCCTCCACATACACTAGCACTGCCCCTCGCCTCCACATACACCAGCACTGCCCCTCGCCTCCACATACACCAGCACTGCCCCTCGCCTCCACATACACTAGCACTGCCCCTCGCCTCCACATACACCAGCACTGCCCCTCGCCTCCACATACACCAGCACTGCCCCTCGCCTCCACATACACTAGCACTGCCAGGCCTCGCCTCCACATACACCAGCACTGCCCCTCGCCTCCACATACACTAGCACTGCCAGGCCTCGCCTCCACATACACCAGCACTGCCCCTCGCCTCCACATACACCAGCACTGCCCCTCGCCTCCACATACACCAGCACTGCCCCTCGCCTCCACATACACTAGCACTGCCAGGCCTCGCCTCCACATACACCAGCACTGCCCCTCGCCTCCACATACACTATAGCACTACCAGGCCTCGCCTCCACATACACTAGCACTGCCCCTCGCCTCCACATACACTAGCACTGCCCCTCGCCTCCACATACACTAGCACTGCCCCTCGCCTCCACATACACCAGCACTGCCCCTCGCCTCCACATACACTAGCACTGCCAGGCCTCGCCTCCACATACACCAGCACTGCCCCTCGCCTCCACATACACTAGCACTGCCCCTCGCCTCCACATACACCAGCACTGCCCCTCGCCTCCACATATACTAGCACTGCCAGGCCTCGCCTCCACATACACCAGCACTGCCTCTCGCCTCCACATACACCAGCACTGCCCCTCGCCTCCACATACACCAGCACTGCCCCTCGCCTCCACATACACTAGCACTGCCAGGCCTCGCCTCCACATACACCAGCACTGCCCCTCGCCTCCACATACACTATAGCACTACCAGGCCTCGCCTCCACATACACTAGCACTGCCCCTCGCCTCCACATACACTAGCACTGCCCCTCGCCTACACATACACCAGCACTGCCCCTCGCCTCCACATACACTAGCACTGCCAGGCCTCGCCTCCACATACACCAGCACTGCCAGGCCTCGCCTCCACATACACCAGCACTGCCCCTCGCCTCCACATACACCAGCACTGCCCGGCCTCGCCTACACATACACAGCACTGTAGCCAGCACTAGAATCTAATAATATAATAAAATATAAGTGTTTACTTACGATAATATTTGCATGAAGCGTTTGTCCTCTGTCCGCTGACTGCACTGACGACAAAATGGCCGCTCTGTTGATACTAGCGCGAATGATGCTGTGACGTCACAGGTGAGGGCAGCAATGCGCATTTCGTCCCTCGACCCTTAATCATTCCCTCGTATATATAATTGGCGAGACAATTTACTTATCATTTACTTATCTTAGTTAGCAAATAGGGGATATTTGGCTAAGATTTCTGGTAGCAGATCGTTTTGAATGAAATATTTAAACATCTCTGGAACATTTATTATAAAATTGTCTCTGAATTCAATTCAATTCAATTCAATTGAAGTCTTTTGGCACTCCATCACATAGTGACAGACGGTGTGCTTGTTGACCCAGTTTACATTTGGTTAGGTCTACATCAGCAGATAATTAGAAATCCCAGAGAGAGTTGAAACACAGTTTAAGCCGAACAGTAGTAACATCTAGAAGTCTGCTGATTTTATTGGATGATCCATAGATGTGTGGCTCCTCTTGCATGATAGTATGATGATAGATGGAATTACTGGTGTCAATTTCACTTTGCCTCAGATCTACAAGATCTTGTTGAAGTTCTCGGTGTACTGCTGCTCTCAGATTGCTCATTGACAATCCAAGGCTACACTCATACGTCTCCTTTAAAGGCAGATTCTTTGGCTAACTTATCAGCTCTATCATGCATTTGGAGGCCAACATGAGATGGAGACCACATAAAATGGACTCTGTTACCATCCTTAATAATTTTGTTGTATTTGTGCCTAGCTTCGGACACGAGCATGTTACAGTTATGTCTTAAAGAGTTGAGAGCATTTAAGGATGATAAGGAGTCACTTACAATTAATGTATCAAGCTTGGAGACTTGTACACATTTCAGTGCAAGGAGCAAGCAAATAGTTCAGTCTGAAAGGTAGAGGCCCAATTGTTTATACGGACTCCCCACTCAAAGTATAGGCCATCGCCCATTGTCAGAACAACTGCACTTCCAGTTGCACCCGTGGTGCGGTGTAGGGAACCATCAGTGTATATGATTTGAGAGAGAGAATGCTCTGTGGACAGAGCATCAATATGGCTTAAGGCGTTTAGCTTTGCCTCAAGACGAAGTTTGGGCTGATTTCTAATTTGCTTCTTGGGTGGAAAGGGAGGGATTAAAACTGGAAAGGGTGTAACCTCCCACGGTGCAGGAAAGTGCCGTTGTTGTTTCTCTTGGTACAAATCATGAACCTGATACATTCTGAGTTGAGTTCCAGTTTTTGTTATCCATTTGGAACAATGCTGATCTTCAATAAAGAAATTCTGGAGGGCTTCTGTGCAAGGACTAGGATGAGTTAGCCTAAGCATTTTAATTCTAATTTGACAGTTAATTTCAGTAACACGATCAACAACGCTCGGAATATTAAGTTCCTTTCTCATATTAAGTATCTTTTGTTGTACGAGGGCAACCAAGGATTATCCTCAAGGCTTCGTTCTGCAATTTTTCAAGCCCTCCAAGCTTTCTTTCAGGCATCAAAACAAGCAGAGGTGCAGCATAATCCACTAAAGATCTGATGTATGCAAGGTACATCATTTTGACAATTCTGACATTGGCACCATAGCCTGAGTGATAACCTGCAACAGCCTTGAGAGCTCGGAGCCTCTCTTTATACTGACGACAGAGTCTGAATACAACAGGACTATACAGTGGCACCTCAAGGCCAAGGTATTTGAATCTGTTTACATAGTCAAGCTGGGAGCCATCAGGCAATTGCATCTTGCGAACAGCTCCTCCCTGCCTGGGTGGGCGCCGATTTAGTATCTTTGTTTTCTCTGCTGAGATAATTAAACCTAGGTCCTGACATGAGTCTAATACAGAGTTAAGAGTGTTCTGCGTGTTAGCATACCCAGCGGTGTGTATCATTATATCATCAGCATACCCAGTGGTGTGTATCTATATCATCATCATACCCAGTTGTGTGTATCATTATATCATCAGCATACCCAGTTGTGTGTATCATTATATCATAGGCATACCCAGTTATGTGTATCATTATATCATCAGCATACACAGTGGTGTGTATCATTATATCATCGGCATACCCAGTTGTGTGTATCATTATATCATCAGCATACCCAGTGGTGTGTATCATTATATCATCGGCATACCCAGTTGTGTGTATCATTATATCATCAGCATACCCAGTTGTGTGTATCATTATATCATCAGCATACCCAGTGGTGTGTATCATTATATCATCAGCATAGCTATAATGATGTGGACGTTGGGTTTGCTCGGTACAGAGTTTAACAGCGTGTTTATTAAGGTATTAAATAAGGTAGGACTGAGGACACCTTCCTGTGAGGTACCTAGTTCGAAGTCTCTTGTTATCATTAATAATTTTGTTGTATTTGTGTCTAGCTTCAGACACGTGCATGTTACAGTATGTCTTAAAGAGTTGAGAGCAATTAAGGATGATAAAGAGTCACAATTAATGTATCAGTTTAGAGACTTGTACACATTTCAGTGCAAGAAGCAAGGAAAATAGTTCGGATTGAAGGGGGTAGAGGCCCAGTTGTTTATACGGACTCCCCACTCATAAAATAAGCTTTTGATACAGTGCCACATAAAAGACTGATTAAAAGATAGAGGCTCACTATATTGTGGATTCTATATTAAGCTGAATTAGGGCATGGCTATACCAAAGGAATCAAAGATTTAGAATCAATGGGGTTAAGTCGCAACACATGGTTTTACACATGGCCGTTCATGTTTAACAAATTTGCTCTCTTTTTATTCCAGCATAGTTGAGGCAGTTGATAGTGGTAAGGATTGTGATGTTGTGTACCTTGACTTTAGCAAAGCTTTTGATACAGTGCCACATGAAACAATGTTGACCTTCAATAAAGACATTCTGGAAGGCTTCTGTGCAAGAGTTAGGATGAGCTAGCCTTAGCATTTTTATACCAATTTGACAGTTAATTTCAGTAACACGATAAACAACGCTCGGAATATTAAGTTCCTTCCTCATGTTAAGTATCTTTGTGGTACGAGGGGCATCCAAAGATTATCTTTAAGGCTTCGTTCTGCAAGTTTTCAAGCCCTTTAAGCTTTCTTTCAGTCATCAAGGCAAGCAGAGGTGCAGCATAATCCACTAAAGATCTGATGTATGCAAGGTACATCATTTTGACAATTGTAACATTGGCACCATAGCCTGAGTGATAACCTGCAACATCTCCAAGAGGGCTTATGGAGCCTCTCTTTATACTGACGACAGAGTTTGAATACAAAAGGACAATACAAGGCAAGTTTTAAGGTATTTGAATCTGTTAACATAGTCAAGCTGGGAGCCATCATACAGTTGCATCTTGTGAACAGCTCCTCCCTGCCTGGGTGGACACCCGTTTAGTATCTTTGTTTCCTCTGCTGAGATATGACTAAACCTAAGTCCTGACATGAGACTAATACAGAGTTAAGAGTGTTCTGCATGTTAGCATAACAAGTAGTGTGTATCATTATATCATCAGCATACCCAGTAGTGTGTATCATTTTATCATCATGTATGATGATACATGATACAAGGAGGTCTAAATTGATCGATCGAACGATCTAAATTGGGTACTGAAATATGGTCAAAAGATTGGGGGAGGCCGTTTAATACTGACAAATGTAAGGTTTAAAGGATAGGTAATGACGATAGATCGAGTTACAAGATATAAGCTAGATGCATGCATGGTGCTGAGATTATGAAGTCGAATTATGAAAGAGATCTGGGAGTTATGATTAGTAAGAATTTAAAACAAACAAAAATCAATGAATAAATGTTCGTAATAAGGCAAACAGAACACTGGGATTTATGTATTGAAACATTAGTAATAATTAAGATATCGGTTCATTGTTCTTCAGATATATCTTGCTCTGGGTAGGCTCCATTTAGATATATATGCACTTCACTTTTGGTCACAGTATATCCACATCATGGTTATAAATTTACTAGAATGCGTCCAGCGGAGGATAACAAAGTTAATACCCCAAAATAGAAACCTGTCATATGAAGAAAGATTGTCAAAGCGTAAATTACATTCTCTAGAAAGACAAAGAATTATAGCTAGGTGACATGTGGTTTATGTTTTTGTTGATGTGTTTCTATATTTTCATAAATAAAGCATGCTTAGTGTCATATTCCAAGTTTTACGACAATTTTACAAGGTTTAAAATATAAAGCTCAATATATTTCAGCTTTTTTATACCGGAATTATACGTTAATATAACATTATAATAACGTAACGATGTCGTGGAAATAACGTCATATTGACGACATATAAATGTTATATTTATGTTATAAGAACGTAAATTGGATAGGTTTACATAAAGTAAACAAAAAAAACGAAATGTTGACTGAAAATTGTTTATTTTTATATATAAAGCATGAAAACATTATAATACCATAGCATTCACTACTATTTTTAAATTTTTACATAAATCTTAAAAAACTGTGTCTCAAGAATACATGTTTTTAGTTATATCCTTTGGTTTTAAGAACGTCAGAAATAAGTATTTATGTCAAATGTTAGAGTATTACCTTTGTGGCACCATTTAAAAACGTTCACAAACGTTCTGTGTTTGCTGGGTATTCTCCATCACGCAGGTTGAGGCTGAGCCCAGAGGTCAGATCGTCGCCTCACAGGCGTCTCCTCTCTCTCTCTCTCACGCTCCGCACCAGCTCTGTGTACTCACTGACCTGTGGCAAGTATGCTTAACTTGCCTGTATCTAATTTACCCTTAGGCATACAGCGGCCTCCGTATAATAAACGTATTCTTGGTTTGTGGGCATCCTGGGGACACCCAACGTGAAAGATTACTATCCAGGGTTAACAGAGATAAGGCTTGTGCACGAAATTGGTGCACTGTGCACTGTGATGAGCCATTCAAGTCAGCTGTGGGAGAATCTTGAAACCATACTCTCACACTAGAAAATAATCATGGATCAGTCTACCGTGTCATACAATAATTATTAGTCCTGAACACTAGGATTACAACAATAATGGTTCGGAACACAGCAGTTACATCATAATGATCCTGAAACAACAGGAGTTACCTGATTGGGATCACGGGCTAGGCCCCCATTTAACTATAATGTTATGGACACACGGACAAGACCCCCACTTCAGTGTTATGAGAGGTAGTAATCTTCAGCATCACTGGAACACACAGCCTGACCAAATATTAATCAATGTTCTAGGAGAGTGAAAGGCTACCAAAAATTATTCCAGTTTACTGGCATTAATATAAATCCACATAACATTAAAAGAATAACCATCTACTAACTCACTCACAATTACTTCATCCAGCTTCTCAACAACTGGGCATGATCACCAAAAACAGATCTGGAAACTGCATCATTCAACTCAAGCTGACACAAGGCTCTATCCTGGCGCAGTGGAACACTAGCACCTATATGCTGCTAATACCAATAGAGGGTGGTGGTGTCTCAACCACTAACACATTAGGTATAAGGAAACAATAACATATACAGCACCTTGGCATATACTTAATTAACATATACTTTCGGCAACACTGAAAAGTGTATACTCTTTTCACTGTGCTGACCTTAATTTTCGATGTACATAATTCATTTTTGTACCAATGTGTTCGCAATAGAATGTTCTAGAAGAACATATGTATAAAATGTCACTAAAGTATGAGTTAAACCACCACCAAATAAAGAAACTACGTCGATCACTTGCCGTGAGCTCCAAACAGCGAAGAGATGTTTCCATTCTTTTCAGGGTTGTCAACTCCACACTTGTCCTACAGCGTTAAATTTGGTATCACTGAGATCACAATAAAATTCCCTACACGGACATATGCATCTAAATGTAGAATCATGATCGTAGCCTACCCCCAAGAGTGTGGGAAGTGGGCGAAGCGTTACCCGTTATTGCACATCGGGGAAACCAGTATTGAAAAGTGAATATTGTTTTCACTGTCCTGATCTTAATTTTCTATGTACGTATTTCATTTTTGTACCAATGTGTTTGCAATAAATTGATCTAGAAGAACATGTGTATAAAATGTCACCAAAGCATGAGTTAAACCACCACCAAATAAAGAAACTAAGTCGATTACACTCGTCGTATCAACATTACAATAGTCTTACCACGAAGATACAACACAATGCCGTTCTCCCAAATAGGCTATATGGCTATTAGAAAAAACGTACATTTTATGGCAAACATGTTCATACTATCCCCAAGTCGATCAGATAAGAATTGAATTTTATAGAAATATTTGTTCATCAGACTTAAAAATACGTCTCCTGCTTACATTAAAAAAAACCAGGTGACCCAATTTTGGGTCCGCCGGGAGCGAAAGTGTTCTTAAGTTCCTCAGAATAAATAACCTCACTAAGGCATATAACAACTCCCACCACCTGGTATAAATGATGCACAACAGTAGCAATGATCCATGGTATACATACTGTTACATGACAATTAATCTAGCAGTCACAATACACAAATAAGGTCACAAATCTCGGACTGGAACGCCACAGATGCACTCGCCTGGGAGGGTCAGAGAGTAGTGACTGCTGAGCCTAGCTGGGGGGGGGGGGGGCACACTGTATCCAACTCCATAAGTCAACTGACTCCACTCTTTCAAATCTCTCAAGCTCATTTACAGACATAACTCAATCATGGACTTCTAATTTACTATGCAACTAAATAAAGACTATAATACACAACCTTACATAATAATATAAATAATAAGAATTCAGTACATTAAAGAATTACTCATGATATAAAAATATGTAAACAAAGAATTCATATTGGTAAGACATGGTAACACTGGTACACATCAAAAGGGGGGGGGGAGAGGGGAGGAAAGGGGCTGGGGTTAAGGGAGGATTCAAGACATCGGTCAACTGTTAATACTTATGTATACAAGAATACAAAATAAAGTAGATATATATACATGTGTATCAAAAGCTTGTCTAGGTCATATACATTTCAGTGCCATAATCTCAGTAAATGTCATGATAAGAGGACAATGCAAGGAACAACAACGAAATGGAAATTAAACAGTATTTTATTTTTATTTTATTTTATTTATATATATACAAGAAGGTACATTGGGTTTGTTGAGAATACATTGGATAGTACAGTATATACATTCTTGTGAAGCCACTAGTACGCACAGCGTTTCGGGCAAGTCCTTAATCTAGCAGATAATTTTAAGTAGGTAATTTCAATCAGAATTGATAAATGATAAAGATACATTACAAGAGAAAAATGAGATGAGAGAGATAAGTAGGTATATTAAAGCATATTGTTATAATAAAGCTCTGATTGATTACATTAACAGCTTGATTAGTAATTTAAACAAGGTTAATAGACAACATACAGCAGATTGACAGCACATATAAGACAGCAATGATCACAATGGTAAAGATGTTCAGATTGGGTACACAAAGATTGGGAGACTGGGTAGCAAAAGATACAGATAAACAAGATTTATAAACACCATACAACAGATTGGCAGCACATATAAGAAAACAGCAATGATCACAATGGTAAAGATGTACAAATTGGGAACATAAAGGTTGGGAGATTGGGTAGCAATTGATACAGTGCAATTTTAAGGCAAAAAGTGAAAAACTATGAAGATGAAATTAGGTACTTTTTAGTTTTGATTTTGAATGATGTAAAAGTTGGACAGCTTTTCAATTCAGTAGGGAGTGAGTTCCATAAACTGGGTCCCTTTGTTTGCATAGAGTGTTTACACAGAATAAGTTTAACTCTGGGGATATCAAAGAGATATTTATTTCTGGTGTGGTGATAATGGGTCCTATTACATCTGTCCAAGAAGAGTTTCAGACAAGGATTTGCATTTAAGAACAGGGTTTTGTAAATGTAGTTGACACAAGAGAATTTGTGGAGTGAGATTATGCTTAGCATGTTTAGGGAGTTAAACAAGGGGGCTGTGTTGTCTGAAAGCAGAATTTGATATTATTCTGATAGCAGATTTTTGCTGGGTGATGATGGACTTGAGGTGGTTTGCAGTGGTTGAACCCCATGCACAGATACCATAGTTGAGATAGGGATAGATTAGTGCATAATATAGAGAGATGAGAGCAGAGTTAGGAACATAATATCTGATTTTGGAGAGTATACCAACTGTTTTAGAGACTTTCTTAGTTATGTGTTGTATGTGGGTACTGAAGTTGAGTCTCTTGTCTAGGAATATGCCAAGAAACTTTCCATCATTTTTATTGCTAATGTTTACATTGTCAATCTGAAGTTGAATTGCATTTGTAGATTTGCTTCCGAATAGGATGTAGTAGGTCTTTTCTATGTTAAGTGTTAGTTTGTTGGTTGACATACTCGTATACATATGAGTAATACATCCGAGACCTTAATGTATACATTCTCCATCATGATACACATAATGTTACCTATAAAACATTTATGTAGCATTACATACAATAAGCATACGAAGATGTTTTTTTCAAATTTAAATTGAAATAAGTTTATTGAGGTAAAATACACACAAAGGGATGAGGTAGCTCAAGCTATTCTCACCCCTTTCAGTACAACGTGTTCATACATATATAGACACACATCACAAACAATAAATATATTGCCAAACATTCTGAGAAATAAACATATACACTTCCTCCTTTTCACAAGTAGTATGGTATCAGACGTACACACAAATACTTTTATGACTTAGGTATACTTTATAGACAATTTGCTAGAGACATGCAGATAATTCAACAAAAGATTACAGTCTTGGTGCAAAATTCTTATATCTCTCCAGAATACATAACAATGAACATCTGTAACTCTGTTTCTTAAACCATTAACATTCCATGACAACATTTCAGTCTAGGGTGCCGGTCGGGAGCCGGTCGGCCGAGCGGACAGCACGCGGGATTTGTGATTCTGTGGTCCTGGGTTCGATCCCAGGCGCCGGCGAGAAACAATGGGCAGAGTTTCTTTCACCCTATGCCCCTGTTACCTAGCAGTAAAATAGGTACCTGGGTGTTAGTCAGCTGTCACGGGCTGCTTCCTGGGGGTGGAGGCCTGGTCGAGGACCGGGCCGCGGGGACACTAAAAAAAAAAAGCCCCGAAATCATCTCAAGATAACCTCAAGATAGGGTGATCTATTATTAATCAATTCACTTTCTAAGTCATCCCCAATAAGTTCACTAAATGATAGCCATACCTTGTATAACATCTCCCACCTCTTCCCAACTTCACCAGTAAAAGCAACATTACGTTTCTCAAGAGATTTTTTCAGTCCCGTGACGTCTATTATTGGCCCAAATGATTCCTTCATTTTATGTTTAATTATAGAGTTTTTCCTTTCACTACAACTACCATCAATTACACACACTTCACTTTCCTTCATTTCATCACTTATTGTTGCATTATTATCCTCAACCTCTATTTCCCGACTTTCCTTCACTGTTTTGTGACTTTCCTTAACCTTCACCTGAACGTTTAATTTCGTCTCGATGGACTCGATTCTCTGCCCAAGATTTCGGAGGAACTCACAAACTTTTCTTAGTTCAGCCCACACCTCCTTGCCCATACCATTATGGCCCTCTTTCTGAGCCCCATTAACCACTTCCCTCACCGTTACATTGTCACTGCCGGAGTCCTGAGTGGTGGCGTGACTGCTTGAGCCTGACGAAGTAAAGGTGACTCCTTTACCCACACATTCGTCCGGTTCACTGGCGCTGTTTGGGGCGGACTGTTCTGCTGTGCTCCCGGTGTCTGGGTAAGAGCTCTTGCCTGCTCTGTAACATTCACCGGTCGGGAAACATCCATACTCGGCCACTTGCTACACACAACCCAGCTGGCATTGTGAACACCTCCACAGTTGCAGCATCTGGGAACTATTTTCTCACCCAGCTTAAGTCGAGGACCGGGCCGGGGGGACACTAAAAAAAAGCCCCGAAATCATCTCAAGATAAGTCTGTTTCAATACACATTAGAGAGGTGAGACTTTCCGCAGAAACGGCATCGTGGATCATGTTGACAGCTCCAGGATTTATGCCCCCATCTGCAGCATTTCAGGCATATTATGGGCTCTTCCACATACTTTGCTACATGCCTGTAGCCAGCCCAGGTGATGAACACTCTCTCGGGAACTTCACCTCTCACTAGAGCCACCACCTGATTCCTAACTTCACCTTTAATAAGGTGACGCTTTGCCCACACAAATCGTTGGTCGTCGAAGATGAATTCGGGGTCTAGAATCTGAGGGTATTTGTAGATAATTACCTTCGTCAGCTTCTCGTTCTCCTCCTGTATTTGCATAACAATTCCTTCATATCCTCGCTGGGTAAGCGAGGATATGACGGCACAACTGCCGTCATAGAACCTACCGTTAAGTAAGGTCTGTTCACACCGTCCTTCAGCAGGGGCTCGAACTTGCAGTGCTCTCTTCCAAGTTTGACTGTCTACAGCACCATGTGGTGGTAGGCCAGTGTGCATGAGGCAGGGAATAGAAGCCTCCACCTCTGCTGACCCTCACCTTCCTGACATCGTTCTGTTCTTTTGTCGACACTGGTTTGATCAGTCTCAGCGTCGTTCCTCATTCTCTTGTCGTTTCCGTTAAGTACACTATCACTGTCAATACTACGCCCCACATCCTGTCTTCTCCGTTTCTTCTGACCCCTGGTTAGAATTTCTTGAAAATTACTCTCCTCTACTGACTGTCTGCTTTCTGAGTCTGTGTCCATGTGAATATTGCCGTGGGGAGTAGCCAGTTCTTGTGTTAACCGATTCTCCATCTCAGTACCCAGCATGCGGGGAGATGTGTAGAATGCGATATATTGCAGAGGTGTTACCCTGACAAGGGTGCAGGCGAGACGAGAGCAGAGGAACGACGTCCTCACCCGTCGACCGTCTTGTAAACACTGATGTTTTTTCAAGCTAAATGACATTAGGCTACTGCTGTACATTAGACATCTAATATATATCCACAATTACATGGCATACCTCTTTGACACAGAAATATAATAGACTTGGTTATGTATGTCATACACTGACAATACTCAAATTAATAACAATATACTGTCCAAGAAGATTAGATAATAATTACAATATTCGTGATACTAGGCTAATCAGCCAAGATATCACTATATAGTTTGAGCACATCATACACCAGCCTCAGTATGATTATACTGGTGTATGCGTGGTCATAACAGCAGCCATGGTTAACGACCTTCCATCATGTATCATGAATGGGAGCGATAAGAAGAGGTGAACCAAGGTTCGTGTTAGCGGATTTCACTTGAGCCGACAGCCGCCAGCTGTCAGTGTCAGCTGTCACTCAGTCAGGTGTGGGTTGTACGATACCCCTGTACTGTCTGTAGTTTTAACAGAGGCCGGAAATGGAACTTCCAGACGACCAGGATCTTCAAGCAACAGGAAGTAGTCGCCGGAATCTACAGCTCAATGATATGTCACCATGATAAAACTATAGGAAATCTTAATAGAAAAAGTTTTATATAATACAAATGGTGTTAAATAGTAAACTGTGTTAACTCGGAACAGTTAGTTCAACTTTTAATTTTTCCATCTGGTAGTAAAGTATCTGGACACCTTAGGAAAGTGACTCTGGAACAAATGTTGAAAACTACAATTATTGGTGGAATAGATAAATAAATCTAGAAAGTGAACATCTACAAAATTGTTACTAAAAAATTACCCTGTCTCTAGATAAGCGTGTTATCATTGAACTGATTAGGGAAGTAACTAGTAGGTTCTCTAGAAACGTGGATCAGTGTTTTTTTTTTTGTGGGGACTTTGAACAACAGGGTGTTGTACACAGTCTGAAAAATCTGTTACCTGTTGTTGCAGTGGACTTGAGTAAGAACTCTGGGATATTAGGAGTATTAGAAACTCATATCCAGTGGGTTTTTGTTGGTTAAGAAACATGTCCGAGTACATTGATTTTTTTAATAAAAACATGTTTGTGTATTTTTCTTTAGATTTTAGGACCCAGATACAGTGGCACCTCGATTTACAATTATCCTGACTTACGATGTAAATTTGATAGAAAAATGCGACTCGACTTACGATAGTGTCATCGACTAACGATATTTGTTGGTACACGTTTGAGTCGACTGAGCCCGTGGTTCCTGGTCACGTGGGCCGACCTGCCTCAGTTTACTAGAGCTGCCTGCTTAGTGACGATCACACCTATAAGAAATTCCGTTTTTGTGGTGTTTTTTGCTTTTTGAACATAAAACTGATTATTATATATCGCGCCATGGGTCCCATGAAAGTCAGTGGTAAGGTTCAACATATGAAAACCCATGTAAGGATGACCATAGAGGAGAAACAAGAGATCATTCGTAAATATAAAGATGGTGTGCGGGGTTGTTGAACTAGCTAGGCAGTGCAACAAATCTTAGTCAATGATATCAACTATACTTGCTAAGAAAATGAAAAGTATGAGTGCTAAAGTGGCAAAAGGCGTATCAATAATCACGAAACATAAAACACAAACACTTGAGGATGTTGAACAGGTATTAATTTGGATACACAACAAGGAGTTAGCAGCGATAAAATTTAAAATACAAAATATCAAATTTCAAATGTTTATTCAGGTAAAGTATATACATACAAGGTGTGATACAAACATTGATGGATTTATATATAGAGTTTGTACATACAATGCCTAAAACCACTATTACGCAAAGCGCTTCAGAGGACATCATTTGTGAAAAGGCAAGAAAATTGTATGAAGATCTTATAAAGAAAACCCCTGGAACGAGTGATGCAGAAGCGAAAGAGTTTAAGGCGAGCAGGGGATGGTTCGAGAAATTTAGAAAAAGAAGTGGCATTAATAGTGTCGTGAGGCATAGGCAGGGTGCCAACTCAGACAAACCAGCAGCTGAAAGATTTATTGGTGAATTTAAATATTTTGTGCAGAGTGAGGGATACCTACCACAACAAGTGTTTAATTGTGACGAGACAGGGCTATTCTGAAAAAGATTACTGAAAAATTATTCATTATTCTGAAAAAAGAAAAAGATTAAAGAAAAAAAAGAAAAACATTACAAAGGAGAAGTCATTGCCCGGACACAAGCCTATGAAAGATTAGGTTTACTCTTATGCTGTGTGGTAATGCGAGTAGCGATTTGAAAATTAAACCCTTGCTTGTGTATCATTCCGAAAATCCAAGGGTTTTCAAAAAATATAATGTGCAGAAAAACAAAATGTGTGTGATGTTAATGCTAAGGCATGGGTGACTAGGCAATTTTTTACCGAGTGGGTGAATGAGGTGCCCTGCCATCAAAAAATATCTGCAGGAGAACAGTTTACCACTCAAGGCCCTGCTTCTCCTCGACAATGCTCCAGGCTTGGAGGATTCATTAAAGGAGGAATTTAGTTTTGTTACAGTAAAGTTCCTTCCTCTCAACACCACTCCTCTACTTCAGCCAATGCAACAGAAAATCATTGCCAATTTTAAGAAACTTTATGAAAGGGCACTTTTTCGGAGATGTGTCGAAGTGACGGATGCCACACAACTCACCCTCAAAGAATTCTGGAAAAAACATTTTAACATTTATAGTGCTTTATAACTCGTAGACAAAGCCTGGCAAGAAGTGACTAAGAACCACGATCTCTGACTGGAGAAAATGTTTCTCTTGGCCGGCAAGTGGGCTTGGAGTTGGATGATGCTGATATTGAGGAGTTGGTGGAGGAACACAGCGAAGAACTGACCACCGAAAAATTCCTAGCCTTTCAAAAGGAGCAGCAACAAGAGGTAGCTGAGGAAATTTCTTCAAGGGAAGAGGAGGCAGTACAGAATGTCCCTTCTTCAAAAATTAAGGAAATGTGTGCAGCATGGGAAGAACTGCAAAATTGCTGAAAAGACTCACCCAAATCAAGCTGCAGTAGACCATTGCCTAACCTTTTCAATGACACTGTGATGCATCACTACAGACAAATGTTAAAACGAAGGGAAAAATAAGTGTCTAGACAAATTTATAGTGAGACAAACAAGCAGTGAACCACAATCAGGTCCTAGTGGTATGCAGGCAAAACGTAGGTGAGAGTGTACCCCAGAGAAGTCATCACTGCCTGATGTTATAATGGAAGGGGACTCCCCTTCCAAACAGTAACACCTCTCCTTCTTCCCCCTCATCACCATCTTCCACACTCCATCAAGAGTCCTCCATAAAGGAAACATATGTATTGTATCGTAGTTAGAGAAAGAAAACTGTATTCAGTATAAAATGTATTTGTTAGTTAATATTTTGGAGGGTGTGGAACGGATTAATTCAAATTCCTTTATTTCTTATGGGAGAAATCGCTTCGACTTACAATACGTCTCTGGGAACAGATTACCATCATAAATCGAGGCCTCACTGTATATGCTATGGCGGGAACTTGCCACAGGTGTGGAGTGGAACTTCCGAGGTACTGTTCCACTATTTGAATATTTTTTTTTAAGATTTTTACTGTTACATTTTGTTTTTATTTTTGATGTTTCTATTTTATGTGAAGTGATGTGTTGATTTTTATTCCAGGAGGAATACTTTGATAGCTGAGGGCTATCCGATGGTTTAGCTAGTTGTAAGTTGATAGGTATGAATTTTTACATTTTATTGTTGCTATATCAGGACAGGTATAGGATGTTTTGTCTTCTAGGTAGTTGGAAGGGATGCAGGGCTGCATCCATGTCGGACAGCTGTATTATTATTGTTGTTTTGTTTTATGTGTTATGTATTCATACATGTTGGGGCACACCTTTTGGGAGTGCCATTATTTTGTGAATGGAGATTGCATGGAATTAGTTAGGATTTGATAATTGTCTTTTGCTTCTGAGGTATTGGGTTAGTATGTTGTTGGGTTAAAATGTTTCTTTTTCTTAGTTAATGGTTATAGTGGGCCAGGATAAAAAATTTGTGCTTTATGTGGCCATGATTTACACATAAATTTCTTAATTCTGAATAGGGAAGTTGTAGTGATCTATGCACAGACCATAGCTTCCCGTTTTCCCTCCTCCCTCTCATTTGCAGTCCCCTTCCTTGGTCATTCTCCCCCCCCCCCGTTGCCTCACCCCCTCCCCTGTTGTCGAGCCGGAATCACCGGTCATATAAATCAAGGGTCCTGAGGCAAAAGACTGACCTTCCGGCGCCAGCCAATCCTTCCCAATCCTATTTACCAATCCTCTGCCCTATTTCCCCCCCCCCCCACATCCCAATCCCCTTTTCCAACCATTCCCCTCTTCCTCCTGTCTCCACTTGCCAGTGACGAATTTGGGGGGCAGTATAACTCAGTGCCATAAAACCGTAGTTCTCCAATTTCTCAGGGGTGGCTGGTCAGGGAAAGTTGGTTCACACGATCTGGGTGTAACGGCTTATTTCCAGAATCTGTGAGAGGACCGCCCCCCTCCCCCGGGCAGATGTCAGGCTTTATATTGATCAAGAGCATGGGCTTTTGTTTCATTGGTTAGTGATGCTAGGGTACTAGGCTTTGGGGCTCAGGTGTTTGGACTAAAGTCTCAAGAGGTGGTGTCCCCCAGGGTAGGACCAGGCACCCATTGGCCAAGAGACCAGAGCATCCAGCTTTGGTATGAATTGATTGTCGCTCCTAGACCGGAGCCAAGCTCGGGGGAGGAACCATAGACCTCCCTGGGGTAGTGAAAGGAAAAACTAATCAGTGTGTCTTGGGCTTAACTGGGGTACAGGTGTAAAGACCTTGTGTGCGGCCATTCAACATCTGGGGCCGGTTTTGCAGGATAAGGTAATGTTTGAGTTTTGGTACATCAAAGTAATTGCACGCCGCTTATATTTTGCCTCTTTGGGATATTCAGAGTAGGATGTATTTTCAATTTGATATAAGTAAACGTGTGAAGCAATAAATAAAGTGATTATTAATGTATTTTGTGGTTTAATTATCTGTTCCCCCTTTTGTTATTAATGCTGAGAAATTTTTATATGTTGTGTTTATGTGCAGTACTAGAAATCCCCCTGTGTTCCCCTCCATTTCATGGTTATTAGAGTTGCCCTTGAATCCTCAATAAGTATAGTTTTATATAAATTAATCCACAAACATTATTTACCAAGGTTCCTATGCCCTTGAGTTCATGATTATTGATTTCTGTCCTTCCTGGGAGATCAGTAATAAACACATTCAGTTGCCACGAAGGTGGTGGCTATAATGTAACATTCAAGTTTTTTATTCACTTTTTTTAAATTAATAAATCCTTCATTTGTTGCTCCCCCCCCCCTCATTTAATATTTCAGATTTAATATTAGCTGGTAGTTTAGTGAGGGGTCACAGTGATCTGCAAGAAGTGTTAAGCTTGGAGTATTGAGTGAGTAAAGGGAATAGCAGGTCGGGTTATTACACCCCTCCTACACTAACTATCCCCCTCTCCTTCCCTGACCTTCCCACTTCCTACCCTGACCTTCCCCCCCTCCTACCCTGACCTTCCCTCTCATACCCTGACCTTCCCTCTCATACCCTGACCTTCCTTCCTCCTACCCTGACCTTCACTCTCATACCCTGACCTTCCCTCCTCCTACCCTGACCTTCCCCCCTCCTACCCTGACCTCCCCCCTCCTACCCTGACCTTCCCCTTCCTACCCTGATCTTCCCCTCCCTTCCCTCCTCCTACCCTGACCTTCCCCCTCCTACCCTGACCTTCCCCCTCCTACTCTGACCATGCCTCCTCCTACTCTGACCTTCCATCTTCCAACCCTGACATCATCCCCTTCCTACCCTGATCTTTCCCCTCCTTCTTTGACCTTGTCTCCTCCTACTCTGACCTTTCCCCTTCCTTCCCTGACTTTTCCTCCTTCCTACCCTACTTTCTCCTCCTACCCTGACCTTCCTCTTTCCTACCCCGACCTTTCCCCCTTCCTACCCTTACTTCCTCCTCCTACCCTGAGCTTCCTCCCCCTACCCTGACCTTCCTCCCCTCCTACCCTGCCTTTCCCCCTTTTACCCTGATCTTCCCCCTCCTACCCTGTTACGGAAAGCCTTATCGTGTTATTGCGTCGCATCAAAATAGCACTGTTATTTAATAGTAATACTTTCAATATTACAGGGAGAACGAGGTTAACGACCGTGAAGGTCGTTAACGGTCAGCACGGTGTGGCTCGTCTGGTGGCGGGAATTGTTAGCCAATCAGAATCACCGGGCGAGGCAATGAGTGCTGGTCGGAGCATGAACTGAACAGTACTCTACTCACTCCCATCCGGTCGACATGCCGTAGCCGTGTGTGTGTGTGACCAGTTTGCCCCAGCTGTGACAGCGTGCTCCACATCTCTTGATCACATCCCCGTAGCTAACCATATAACGCTCCCACACCCCCCAGCCACTGAGGCGCTCAGGACACTGCAAACCAGATATAACAATCTTCTACAACTCATAACACAACACGGGTGGACGGATGAGCGCAAAAGACTACAAAGGGAACTACAAGATGAGCTGCAAGATCTGTGCAAAACACAGTACACCAAACAATGGGATGACCTAATAAACAAAATCCAAGTCGACTACAGAAACCCGGGGAAGTTCTGGAAAAAAGTAAAGACCGTGATGGGAAGCTCTTCTGAGGAAACACCCTACATCATAGACGCCTCAGGAAATAAACTCTATGAGGAGAGAGAACAAGAGCAGGAATTCAGGAAGTTCTGGGAAAAAAATATTCAGGATAAACCCGGAAGAAAATTTAAATTTTTGCCCAATTAATGAAAGGGAAATTACAACTCAAGTCGATAACAGAGCTGCAGCACTACTCCCGACGCAAACAATAGACCTTAACAACATACGCGATGACTGCCACCTTATGAAACACATAACCATTGCGGAGGTCCATAAAACAATTATGGGTTTCCAGAACAAGGCGCCGGGCAACAGCAAGATAAATAAGATGGTATTATCCAACCTACCAGTGATTGCACTCCATCAATACACATGTATAATAAATGCAGCTCTTGCATCTGGACTATTCCCCACATACTTCAAGAATGCCACAATAAGATTAATCCCCAAGCCAGGTAAACCCCCAGCCCAAACTGAAAACTATAGGCCAATTTCCCTCCTCGAAGTACCAGGTAAAATATTCGAAAAAAATTATAAATCGGAGACTTGTGAAGTACATGGAAGAGGAAGGGAAGTATAACACCAGGCAGCATGGGTTTAGAAACCGCAGAGGGGCCCATACAGCTATAGCCCTAATCTACCAGCATATAGCCAACGCAGTGTCGAAAAAAGATCAGTGTAATATAGTGCTTAGAGACGTTTCGAAAGCCTTCGACAAAGTGTGGCACACAGGCCTAAAATATAAGATATCTGAACTAGGACTTCCTGAGAGATTTACTGCTACTCTATGCAGCTTTATAGACAACAGAACTGCTAGGCCTAATATCGGCAGCTACTTGGGTGACGTAATAGAACTGAAAAGTGGAGTACCACAAGGAAGCTGCCTCTCCCCCACTCTATTCAACATATATACAGCTGACCTATCCCAACCCCAACATGGAGAATACATCACATACGCTGACGATGTCACCCAAATAATATGCCAACCGGGACCGTGAAAGCCGCTACTAGCCGACAAGACCAAGGCAGCAATTGAATTCATAAACAACTTTGAGAAGCAATGGAAAATTAGCACCAACCAACAAAAGTTTCAGATTATACACATTGCGAAAAGAAACCCGGAACCCATCATCCTTGAACACCATCCGATCCAAAATGCGGAGGTAGGCAGAATACTGGGACTTATGATAAATAGAACAGGGATACAAATTCATGTAAGGGACCGACTAAACAAAGCCAAAGCAGCCTTAGGAAAACTGAGAAGATTCCGAAGCCTCAGTACTAACATTCAGTACCACTTATATAAGGCTCTAGTTCGGCCGCATCTAGAGTATCCCCCAGTACCACTACACACCATAAAGAAAACTAACATGCAGAAACTGCAAGCAGTACAAAATAAGACGCTAAAGAGAGCAGCAAAACACCGTCCACCATATGATCAGACAATACAGGAGCTCCATGAACTCCTGAACATACAGCCACTAAACATCAGACTGCAGCACCAAGCCATCAGGGTGTGGAACACCATCCAAATGTTAGAGGACCCAATGTTAGAAAGATTGCTCCAAGATGAGACGCCCCGCTCCCACAGCTGGTGGCCCATGACCCTCGATTCTCTAAATGAAAACCCCGCCCCACAGTATATAATCCCCAGATGAGATACTGACCAGATATCCTTCCCCCGTAATTGGAAAACTGAGTATGTAGGTGTATATGTATGCATGTGTGTGTGTATATGTATGTATGGATATATATGTATATGTAAATAATGTGTATATATATATATATAATATGAATATATATATATATATATATATATATATATATATATATATATATATATATATATATATATATATATATGTATATATATATATATATATATATATGTATATATATATATATATATATATATATATATATATATATATATATATATATATATATATATATATGAATATGTGTATGGGTGAGTATATGTATGCATATATGTGTATATATGAACAACTCGATAAATAATAATATGTATGTATGAACAACTCGATAAATAATAATAATAAAATAAAGAGCCTTAAACAGAACAACATGTGTGGAAGCATTGGAGTGTGTATATATGAATGCTACACAGTATTCATCTATTGATATCCATATATGGTGAAACACATGTGAAGAACCTCTCACACACTCACAGCTCCCTGACAAGAGGGAGCCAGCTTAGCTTAGCTGCCAACACCCACACATCGTGTCAGCAAGGCGGACAGCCCGCCTGCTTTCATACCTCTCACTGTATTTCCCACTTCTATACTTCCATTCACCTATGCCTCTCCTTCCTCTTAACTTAACAAAAAAAAAAAAAAAAAAAGTAGGGTAGAGAGGCGGGGTAGGGTGCAGAGGTGGGGTAGGGTAAGGGGGACCAGGAAGGGTAGAGGGGCCGAGTTGGGTAGAGGGGAAGGGTGGGGAAAAAGGGCAGGAGGTTGGGGTAGAGGGGCAGGGTGGCGTAGAGTGGCGGGGTGGGATAGACGGGATGGGTGGGGTAGAGGGGCCGGGTGGGGTAGATCCCCACCAAACATTTTCGCGTTTTCTAAACGTTTTGAAAACGAAATTCTATTGTTTTCGTCACGTTTTCGATTACGTTGTATACACGTCTTTTGAGAACTTGTAACGAGTATAAAACATGAGGTCATGAAGTTTTAATAAAAAAGTGTTTTAAATGTTATGATATAACGTTTTGGAGAAGAGGTTTTTAAAACGTTAATTCAAATTATTAATTATTGGATTTATTAGGTATAATTATCTTTATTGCGAAGAGAGAAGAGAGAAGAGAGGAAAGGGGAGAGAAAAGAGGGGAGAGAAAAGAGGGGAGAGAAAAGATGGGAGAGAAAAGAGGAAAGAGGGGAGAGAAGAGAGAGGGAGAGAGAGAGAGGGAGAGAGAGAGAGGGAGAGAGAGAGAGAGAGAGAGGGAGAGAGAGAGAGGGAGAGAGAGAGAGGGAGAGAGAGAGAGGGAGAGAGAGAGAGGGAGAGAGGGAGAGGGAGAGAGGGAGAGAGAGAGAGAGAGAGAGAGAGAGAGAGAGAGAGAGAGAGAGAGAGAGAGAGAGAGAGAGAGAGAGAGAGAGAGAGAGAGAGGGAGAGAGGGAGAGGGAGATAGGGATGCGTCTTGGGAAGTACAGACTCCCTCAGCCTTCCCCTGAGTGGTTGGTTGACCACAAGCATCATATTACTCCCCTCACCCAGCGCCTGCTCCACTCACTATCCATAGTCATAGTCTATGGACTATATAGTCGACAGCACACACACACTGTATACCACTTATGTCAGAGCAATCCTGGAATATGCAGCTCCAGCCTCGAGTCTATACCTAGTTAAACACAGGACAAAGTTAAAGAAGATTCAGCGGTATACCACCAGGCTCGTCCCGGAACTGAGAGGAATGAGCTACGAGGAAAGGCTAAAGGAGCTGAACCTCACGTCCCAGAAAAACAGAAGAGTAAGGGGAGACATGATAACCACCTACAAAATTCTCAGGGGAATTGACAGGGTGGATAAAGATAAACTCTTCAGCACGGGTGGAACACGACCAAGGGGACACAGGCGGAAACTTAATACCCAGATGAGCCACAGAGACGTTAGAACGAATATGCTCAGTATCAGAGTTGTTAATAAATGAAATGCACTAGGAAGTGATGTGGCGGAAGCTGACTCCATACACAGTTTCAAATATAGGTATGATAGAGCCCAGTAGGCTCAGTAATCTGTACACCAGTTGATTGACGGTTGAGAGGCGGGACCTAAGAGACAAAGCTCAACCACCACAAGCACAACTAGGTGAGTACACACAGGAATGAGTGACCACAGTGTATTGACATTTGAGTATCTGGTAGAGGTAGGGATAACCTATCGAAGCATGGGATCAGAAGGGAAAAGACTAAATTACAGAAGAGGAAAATATGACGAGATGAGGAACTTCCTAAGGGGAATACCATGGGAAACAGAACTCAGACAGAAGACTGTACAGGATATGATCGACTATGTCATACAGAAGTGCCAGGAATGCAGACAGGTTTATCCAAGCAAAAAAAAAAAGAAGAAAAACGAAAAGCAACAGAAGAATCTATGGTTCAATCAGGAATGTAAGGTAGTGAAGCAATTGAGTACAAGAACATGGAGAAGCTACAGGAATAGCAAAACGCCAGAGAGCAGGAAGAGATACCAGAGGGCAAGAAAGAGTACCTCAGAGTGAGGAGAGAAGCAGAGAAAAGGTATGAAAATGACATTGTGAGTAAAGCCAAGACCCAACCAAAACTGCTCCACAGCCGCATCAGCAAGAAAACAGCAGTGAAGGAACAAGTGATGAAACTGAGAAAAGGGGAAAACAGATACACAAAGAATAACAAGGAGGTGCGTGAAGAACTCAACAAGAGATTCCAGGAGGTCTTCACAATAGAACAAGAAGCCCCTGCACTAAATGAGGAGGAGGCAAACCAAGCAACCTTGGAGGAATTTGACTTCATCAGTGATGAGGTCAATAGGAATCTCTTGGAGCTGAATGTGACAAAGGCTGTTGGGCCTGACAGAATCTCACCTTGGATACTAAAAGGAGGTGCAGAAGCACTAAGCATGCCACTCTCTATGGTGTATAACAGGTCACTGGAAACAGAAGACAGCTAATGTAGTCCTAATATAAAAAAAAGATGACAGGCTAAACTGGCACTGAACTACAGGTCAGTTTCCCTAACTTGCATACCATGCAAGGTGATAGAGAAGATCATGAGGGAAAGGCTCGTAGAACATGTGGAGCAAAATAGCTTTGTAACACACCACCAGCATGGGTTCAGGGATGGTAAATCGTGCCTCACAGGTTTAATAGAATTCTACGATCAAGCAAAAATATTAGACAAAAAAGAGAAGGGTTGGCAGACTACATTTTCTTTGACTGTCAGAAAGCCTTTGACACAGAACCCTATAAAAGACTGCTACAAATGTTGGAACAACAGGCATGAGTAAGAGTAAGTAAGTAATTATCAAAAGAAGGCATCAAACCGGAAAGGCTATGTAGTACCATCAAATGTGCGGAATAATCAGAGAGCGCTAAATATCACCGAGGATGCCAATATGAGAACAGAAGCGCATAAGGCGGATGATAACAAAAGTATCCGATTCACCAAGAATTCTATCGAGGCACAAGCGACCGCGAGGGACGGTCAGAAAGCTAGACACACGCTCGTCCTGGAAGTCAGGACATTCAACAAGGATATGCACAACTGTAAGAGGGACAATGCAATTTGGACAATAAGGAGCCGGGAGGCACTCCATTAAGTGACCGTGAGTTAAGCGTGTATAGCCAATATGTAACCTCGCCAGAGCCGTTTCCCATCGCCGGTTATGGTGGTAGGAAGAAGGCCATGAGGTCCTACTACTCTTAAGAATACGCAGTTTGTTACCAGTAATAGAAGACCAACAATCCTGCCAACGGGCAAGGATGGAGGAATGAATAACTGAGTAAAAGTCGGAATAAGGAATACCTTTACGGGAGATGGGACAAGGGCGGACAACTTCCCTAGCAGCAGCAACCGCACACTCATTTAAAGAGACACCAATATGGCTAGGAACCCAGCAAAACTCAACCGACTTAAATTTACTGAAAATAAGAAACAGACATGTTGAATCTCGACAACCACTGGATGGACCGGATTAAAGGACCCGAGAGCCATGAGGGCACTACGAGGGTCAACGACAAATACACAGAAGATTGACAACGAGAAAGCAGGAGACGAAGAGCTGGCAGGAGTAAAATGTAAGGTGCTCCTGTGGGTAATGGGGTAGCTAAGCAACAGGAAACAGCAAGTAACTGTGAGGGGAGAGACATCAGAGTGGTGAGATGTCACCAGCGGAGTCCCACAGGGCTCTGTACTTGGACCCATCCTGTTTCTAATATACGTAAACGATCTTCCAGAGGGTATACACTCATTTCTCTTAATGTTTGCTGATGATGCAAAAATTATGAGAAGAATCACGACAGATGAAAATAGACAAAGAGTACAGGACGTCCTGGACAAATTGGAGGAATGGTCTAGAAAATGGCTACCAAAGTTCAACTCAGGAAAGTGTAAAGTAATAAAATTAGGCGAAGGGAGCAGAAGGCTGAACACAAGATACCATCTGGGAGGTGAAATCCTGCAAGAGTCAAATAGAGAAAAAGATCTGGGGGTTGATATCACACCGAACTTGTCCCCCAGAGGCCCACATCAAAACGATATAATCAGCGGCTTACGCTAGATTGGCCAACATAAGAACTGCCTTTAGAACATTGTGAAAGGAATCGTTCAGGACCTTGTATACCACTTATGTCAGACCAATCCTGGAATATGCAGCTCCAGCCTGGAGTTCAAACCTAGTTAAACACAAGGCAAAGTAAGAGAAGATTCAGAGGTAAGCCACCAGACTCGTCCCGGAACTTAGAAGGATGAGCTACGAGGAAAGGCAAAGGGAGCTAAACCTCACGTCCCTGGAAAACAGAAGAGTACGGGGAGACATGATAACCACCTACAAAATTCTCAGGGAAATTGACAGGGTGGACAAAGACAAACTCTTTAGCACGGGTGGAACACGAACAAGGGGACGTAGGTGGAAACATAGTACCCAAATGAGCCTCAGAGACATTAGAATGTTTTTTTTCAGTGCCTGAGTAGTTAATAAAGGGAATTCATTAAGCAGTGCTGTAGTGGAGGCTGACTCTATACACAGTTTCAAATGTAGATTTCATAGAGCCCAGTAGGCTCAGGAATCTGTACACCAGTTGATTGACAGTTGAGAGGCGGGACCAAAGAGCCAAAGCTCAACCCCCCTCAAGCACAACTTGGGGAGTACAACTAGGTGAGTACATACGCACGTACACGTGCGCACGCACATGTGTGTGTGTGTGTTAATAGAATTCTACTATTAGGTGACAAAGATTAAGCAAGAAAGAGAAGGATGGGCGGATTGCATTTTCTTGAACTGTCGGAAGGCCTTTGGCACAGAACCCCATAAGAGGCTGGTACATAAGCTGGAGAAGCAGGCAGGAGTAACTGGTAAGGTGCTCCAGTGGATAAGGGAGTATCTAAGCAATAGGAAGCAAAGAGTTACAGTGAGAGGTGAGACCTCAGATTGGTGTGAAGTCACCGTGGAGTCCTACAGGGCTCTGTACTCGGACCTATCCTATTTCTGATACACGTAAATGATCTTCCAGAGGGTATAGGCTCATTCCTCTCA
>NC_091181.1:17880018-17885018 GCF_040958095.1 Procambarus clarkii | reverse complement strand
ATCAAAGCTAAATTCAGGGGCCAGATTCACGAAGCAGTGACGCAAGTACTTACTAACGTGTACATCTTTCCTCAATCTTTGACAGCTTTGGTTACATTTATGAAATAATTTACAAGCGTGAAAACTTCCCAAATTACTGTTGTTATTGTTATAAACAGCCTCCTGGTGCTTTGGAGCTCATTAACTGTTTAATAATTGTAAACAAAGCCGCCAAAGATTGAGAAAAGGTGTACACGTTAGTAAGTACTTACGTCACTGCTTCGTGAATCTGGCCCCAGGAGAGGACGGGTGATCAAGATAACAGATAGAAGAGAGGACATAGTCCTCACACCCAGCCAGGCAGAACTAACCCTATATATCTTTGGAAGACAAACACACAAAACAAGAGTAACAATGAACGGAATAGTAGTGTACAGAATCCAGGAGCTTCCTCTCAGCCCAATAGGAACAACATAAGAAATTTAAATTGCTTCTACAGAAATGCCAGAAGCCTGGTGAATAAATTTGATGCTTGGTGTGCATATGCTGAGTCCGAAACTGAAGACATCTTTGGCATTATTGAAACATGGGGACGAGAGGACATTATTGAAAGGGAATTCCTCCTCCCAGGGTATCATCCATCGTTCAGTAAGGCCAGAACAACAGGAGCAGGTGGTGTAATGCTGTATGTGAAGGACATGAAGGTAACCAACAAAGAGGGACTGAACACCATGGGTTCCTCAGAGTGTGTATGGTGCAATGTACTGGCTCAAGATGGTAACATACTGACAGTGGGAGTATGCTACAGGACTGACACAGCAACAGCAGAAGAAGTTACTGATCTGCATAATGTGATCAGTGTGGCGTCACAAACCCAAAATCTTATAATGGGGGACTTTAACCACGAGACAATAGACTGGGTAAATCTAACATCACAAGCAGAAGGAGATTAATTTCAAGACCTGTTGCAGGACTCATAACAGGGCATGATCGATCTAATTCAAGTAGAGGAAAAGCTTACTCCATCGTGTGATCACATTATTCTAAGATGGAATACAATTACAGAAACTCTTGTAAAGGTCCAGGATGATGACCTTCTAGATTACCACCGAGGAAACTATCAGGGAATAAGCGAGAAATTGCAAAACATCCCATGGAGGGAGCTGATAAGTGATCATGGCATGGAAACATCATGGGAAAATTTTAAAAAGGTCATTACTGAACTCGTGCAAAGATATGTGAAAAAAAGAGAGAAAGAAAAGAAAGGAAACAAGCTGGATAAGACAAGTAGTAAAAAGAGCTTTGTTAACTAAACGGAACTTCTGGAGACGGTATAAATCCATGATGAACATCATTGATTATAAGATATATGAAAGGACATTAAATTCAGGTACCCAGGAAATCAGATTAGCCAAAAGAAACAACGAAAGAAAACTTGCCCAAAACATAAATAAAGATTCAAATTCATTCTCTGCTTATTTACGAAGTAAAACCAAGACAAAGGATTCTGTAGGTCCCCTAAAAGATGAGACTAATCAAGTTATATTGGATAATAAAAGGTCAGAAAACACTCTGAATGAATACTTCACATCCACTAGAAATATTGAAATATATTCACACTAGAAATATTGAATTACATTCCATCACACACACACATGACACATGTTTGAAGGAGGTAAAGAAAATTAATTAAGGAATATAACCCGCATATATAAAATATGCTGCCCGAAACGCTGCGCGTACTAGTGGCTTTACAAGACTGTAAATACTATGCTATGTATTCTCTCTAACCCAATGTACCTTCTTTTATATAAATAAATAAATAAATAACCAAAACATGCGACACAATCAGGAAGAACATTGAGAAACTAAAAGACTCAAAAGTCCCAGATGTGGATGGAATTCAATCCAAAGTCATATAAGGAACTGGCAGATGCACTACATATACCACTGAAACTCCTTTTCAGAAAATTCCTGGACCAAGGGATAGTTCCCCTAGATTGGAAATATGCAAATATTACCCCATTACCGAAAAAAAGTCAGAAAGATCTTGGTAGAAAAACTACTGTCCGATCAGCTTGACATCACACATCTGCAAGCTCATGGTGAGAATCCTAAGGGGGAAAATAATCCCATATCTCCCCAGAGAAAATACCGTAAAATCACCGCAACATGGGTTTGTTACAAATAGTTCCTGCCTCACTAACCTGCTCACATTTCTGGAAACGGACAATTCAGACAAAGGCTTCCGAGAGATTTAGTTTACATAGACTTTGCAAAAGCTTTTGACAAGGTACCACATGAAAGACTTGCAGGGAAATTACAGGCACATGAAATAAATTGGAGAATGCTGGAATAGATAAAACAGTGGTTAAAATAAAGAAAACAAAGGGTCGTGCTAAATGGGAGTGAATCTGACTGGAGAAATGTGGTCAGTGGGGTCCCACAGGAGTCCGTTTTGCAGCCAACACTTTTTGTCATATTCACCAATGACATAGATAAGAATATTACAAACCACATTATCAAATTTGCAGATGACACTAAGATCTATGGTAAAGTGGAAAGTGAAAATGGTATTGAGACCTTACAGAGATCTGTATGAACTGAACTCCTCAAATGGTCAGATGACTGGCAAATGCTTTTTAATGTCCATAAATGCAAGACCTTACATGTGGGGCATAACAATTCACATCACAACAAACCAAATTATAAGCACTACCTTACGACAGATAAATGAAGAAAAGTACGTTGGAGTCAGAATCCATCATTCATTGAAAGCTTTACAACAAGTGGGAGTGGCAGTATAAAAATTAACCAACCCCCGGGAATAATCAAGCGTACCTTTACCTTGAAGGAAAAGAAGGTAGTTATTCAATTGTATAAGTCTCTGGTGCGCCCCCACCTGGACTATTGCATCCAGGAATGGCGACATCATCTTTAGAAGGACATAGTTGCTCTGAAGAAAGTGCAACACCAGGCAACAAACATCATTCCAGAGCTAAGTCATCTCACGTATCAGAAACGGTTGAGGGCCACAGGGCTATCAACACTGCGAACCAGGCATGCCAGGGAGGATCATTGAAATATTAAAAAAATTGTACTATTTGGAGGATGTCGATCCGAACAATTTTTTCAAAAGGTCAGATGTAACACGAACGTGGAACAACGGGTTCAAGCCCAACAAGCCACAATGTAGGACAGAGAACAAGAGATGCTTTTTCACCCATAGGGTTATAAACTCATGGAACCGCCTACCCACCGAAGCCGAAACTGTTAGGTTTTAAAATACATCTGAAAACTCATCAGGGCAAATAGGGAGACATTTGACAAGCCGCCGGGTACCTGCCCTTGTCGAGGCTACTAGTATTAGTGGCCCTCAGATAAATTCATGTAAGAACATGTTTAGTCATATTAAAAATAACATAAATATTAAATGAAAGTTTAAGATTAGTAGAACAAAAATCTAATTAGTTCATTTCAATTATTCACTTACAAAGTTATTGGGAGACCTTGCTCAATCAATAACAAATACAATATTTAGTAAATACTTGGTCTGAAACAAAATAGAACAATAGATGTTGAAATTTCCAGGCAAGTTAAATTGTTATTTGCCAGGTATGTTTTAATTAATTTTTTATGATTAATTAAACCATAATTACTGCTACTGTCTTGCTAACCTGTGTTATGATCCCAGGCTGCCTGAGAAACGAGTCTACCCCTGAGAGTTATTCTGTCAGACCTGACCTAACTAAGATGTCAAAGAAAATATAGGATTGTAAATGTATACATTAAACACTTGGCTAATGTTAGCGAACAGTTAAAAGCATGGGCAGTGAATAAATGTGTGCATAAATGCCTTGACATGATATGTCGAAATGCAGGCGATGAGTCACAGTAACGTGGCTGAAGTATGTTGACCAGACCACACACTAGAAAGTGAAAGGACGGCGACGTTTAGGTCCGTCCTGGACCATTCTCAAGTCGATTGTGAGATTTGAGAATGGTCCAGGACGGACTGAAACGTTGTCGTCCCTTCACTTTCTAGTGTGTGGTCTGGTCAACAGACGTCGAAAGTTTGTGAGGAAGGCATGAGGCTCATGTCAGGGGTCTTGACCTTACTTGAGTAGTGGAAGTCGTGGAAGCAGGATGCAATGTCTTTAAGCTCCTGGTAGCAGAGGAAGAATCTCTATTTACATGGTCCGTCAAGAAAAGAATTAGTCAGGCGTTCTTGTATGAAGCCTGGGGACGACTTCGTGCATGAGTCAGGAAGGAAAGAAGCCCCGTAGAGAAGTTTAAATGGCGATTTTGAGGGCTGAGGAGCACGCCAACGTCCGAAGCTGGGGCCAAGGCGCGCCCTTGTACATCTAACTCTGTGGTAAGCCCATTTTAACCAGTTAACAGTGATTGCCTATAGTTGGTCGAGTGCCCAGCGACCCTAGCAAGTGTCTATTGATATATTAGGCATATTTTGTTAAGACAGACGGCCTAAATAAGGAAATAAAGATGAGGAAGCCAGCTGGAGGGACGAACGGCGCAGTCTTCCTCGCCGAGCTCCTGAGGGCAACTGACAGGGCCAGCTGCTGGCTGCCTCAAGAACGGGGAGCCCAGCCGGGCGGAGGATGGACCAGCCCAAACGTGGGGGAGTCCCCTCACTGCATGTGGAAAGCAGAAAGACGTCAGATGAAGACATTTGTTTTGTGTGAGTATTTTAGTTATTTGTTTATAGGAAACAACTTTATTGGCACATTAATGGGTTGCAGGTTTGTTTGGGGGAAGGAGTTGCTGAGAACTTAGGAGCCAGTAGAGGGAGTTAGTGGATAAAACTCCAAGGCAGTTGAAGGAGCAGTGTACTCTGAGGAAGAGTACCCCCTTAGTGAGGAGTTGGGCCTCAAACTGTGAGAGGAAGAACAGTGAAGTGATGTTTCATGTGCTTCTGTGGCACCAATGGTGAAGCACCATTGCTGTTAAGGAAGACTTCATGGTGTAGGAGCTGGAAGAGCTGTGGAAAACCCTGGTAGAAC